>NC_089791.1:24835887-24840887 GCF_040412425.1 Macrobrachium rosenbergii | reverse complement strand
ACAGCAGAAAATAACTGTGTAAAAACGACAGGAAGAAAGAAATCTTTTAGTCGAGCCAAAAGCTTTTAAAATATCTTTGCTGAAATATGAATGACCGACGGATCTTTTTATTTTCCTTCGTCTTCTTCTTCTTCTTTCGGAAAATTTGAATAGATTATGAATTTATGCCCTCGAGGTCCCGGAGTCGAACGTCAATAGGAGACAGGATATGAGGGATGATGGCAAGAAGAGGACGAAAAAGAAGGAGGAAAAAGAAGGAGAAAAAGAAGGAGATAAAAAAAAAAACTATCGGCAATCCATTACGCTGACACGCGCCATCTTGTGTGCACGAACACTGCAACCAACTATAGTGGATGTATTCCTTTCATTCTGTTTTTTTAATTATTCAAGATTATCTTCATCTTGAAGAAATAACTAAATTTTAAAATGATAAGTATAAATCTGGGTAATTATCATTACAACAAAAAAAAAAAAAAAAATTTCTCAACAAATTTAAAAATAACACACACATGAATAACAGAAAGGATTATGCACTAATGGACCTAAGTCAGAAACTGGAGTAATTATCACTAGAACTTAAAAAAATACCAATAAAATAACAAGAAGTTACCCTAAATATTTAAACATGATGAGTACAAAAATAAAAGAAAGGATTATATAGAAATGGAGTTTGTGTCAGTTCAGAGTCATATAACAAATGCAAGGCACGGATGTAGTGATGGCTAAGAGAGTAAACAGAAACGTTAGTAAACAGTTTCACTAAAATAATAATAATAATAATAATAATAATAATAATAATAATAATAATAATAATAATGATGATGATGATGATGACGATGATGATTCTGGCATATGCTCAAGGACAGAGTTAACAATGGCAATAATAATAATAATAATAATAATAATAATAATAATAATAATAATAATAATAATAATAATAATAATGATGATGATGATGATTCAACAATGCAAGGACAGAGTTAATAATAATAATAATAATAATAATAATAATAATAATAATAATAATAATAATAATAATGATGATGACGATGATGATTCTAGCATATGCTCAAGGACAGAGTTAACAATGGCAATAATAATAATAATAATAATAATAATAATAATAATAATAATAATGATAATAATAATAATAATAATAATAATAATAATAATTCTGGCATATGCTCAAGGAAGAGTCAATAATGGCAATAATAATAATAATAATAATAATAATAATAATAATAATAATAATAATAATAATAATTCTGGCATATGCTCAAGGACAGAGTCAACAATGGCAATAATAATAATAATAATAATAATAATAATAATAATAATAATAATAATTCTGGCATATGCTCAAGGACAGAGTTAACAATGGCAATAATAATAATAATAATAATAATAATAATAATAATAATAATAATAATAATAATAATAATAATAATAATAATAATAATGATGATGATTCTGGCATATGCTCAAAGACAGACTTAACAATAGCTCTACAGATCCCGCCTGGGCTAATGATCTAATTATATTCCATATCAAGTTAAGTAACGAGGCATTCCTAAAGGGATAAGAAGAATGAACACGTACATAAAAAAAAAGAAAAGTCAGATGAAAGAGCAAAAGGGGGGGGGAAAAAAAAAAGCAAGCTTTAAATCACGCTAACGTCATCAATCTTTGCCAAACCCTCAATTTTGCCTTTGATACAGCAGGGACGTTAGTCTTCGTTTCTAACCCTCCCTCCCTCACCCCTCCCCGACACCATCACCCCCACCTCAGCCAATCCCTTGCCCCATGCCATATAGTCCATACCGCTCTGCCCTCTTTATCATGTCTGCTGGCGTGGAGAGGCTTAGCTGGAATGTCTGCTATTGTTGTCCGGTTGTCTTGATGTCTTATTGTAACGTCTAGGGTACTTTAGTCAAGACTAATCATTGTCTTAGTTCGATCGTAAACATGGACAGTATACAAATATGTAATCAATTTCCATTCTTCCTGATCTGAGTGTTACATATGTATGTGTGTATAATTATATTATATATATATATATATATATATATATATATATATATATATATATATATATATATATATTACTGAATCCTTGCCACAAACTGAGTTAAACCTTTTATTATTGTACACTGTGACCGGCTTCATTTGCATTTTATAGAGTCAAATCTACCTTTATACGTAATCAGGGGACATCTTATTTCTATTTGCTGCAGCAGTGACAATAATGCAGTTCACTATTACTTTCATTGAAGTAGAACAGTTTTCATATAGCGGACTATAGCAAAAAACTCACAAAATTATGTTACTGCGACTAAGACAAAAATACTGTGAAAGTCTTTCAGCAAAATTATTATCCTATTTAAACTTACAGCAAAAAAAAAAAAATAATAAAAAAATTCAAACTTGCCAAGTGTACATAACAAACTACATTTTAAGCTAGGCCTCCACTAACACTGCAATTTTTTGTTTTATCTCGTCTGTTATGATCAGGAATTCTGTATCGCATTCTGTCCTAGATTTACGTTAACTTATACCAGGGCAATCATTTGAAAACGGCATTGCCAGTGAGCTTAAAATTGTGATGATGTTTTTTCACTCCAATGACTCGTAGACTGTTTGTTGATGCATTCTAAACTGTCAAATTCTTCATTACCAGAGAATTTATAAATGTCATTAGACCTTGCTATTATTTTTCTCAAAATGGCAACGTTCAGTTTTGTGCTGAGATACCAACCACGGTGCCCGAACCCAACTGATTATAAATTTAAAAAAAAAAAGTTGCTGCTAAAAACACCGAAGTGGTAAACATTAACTTTTGACTGATCCACTGACATCTGTAGTTCCAGAGAACTTACCAGTTTTTTGTGGATATTTATCTTTATAATCATCGACACACCTTAGTGTGGCAATTGTACCGTTGCTTGAAGCAGTGACTTTTCGTAATAACTGGAACGTCATTGCCTTAAAACTTACGACTTGCATGAGTCTGGAAAAAAAAAAAAAAACTGCACCTAATCTTGGGTTGTCTTAATACTTTGTACTCGTAAGGATTTAATACTGTGTTGTCAAAATGAATTTTCTCTGAGACATCAAGAGTTCCAAAGATGTAGGATTTTTCTTTTTTGAGTTGAATCTGGATTATAAGGTCAACCTCTGAAGGTATTTTTATAGATGGCACAGAGTAATTTCTCCGAGAGAGGTTCCATTAAAAAGTAATTGTTTTAAGTTAATTTCATTACCATTAAGCCTGGAAATTAGGATTTTTTTTGTGCTGAAATAAAAATATAACCTTAAACTTAATTAAGGCACTTGTGTGTTCTGTTGATTCCGAAGAGTCAATTATTTTACAGAGATTGTTCTATACGAAGAGCAAAAACATTACGTGGTACATAACAGTCATCAAATTTGGTTCCATCTTTTTTTATCGTAATTCAGTAAAAAAACGACTAAAACTAAACTTACTGTTTCTTTAAGAGAATCATTCTGATTCATATTAAGATGATTAAAAGGTAATGGTAGAAGCATAAGGTCATAACATATAATTTTATCGTGGACCTCAGGTCATCTAATGCTGCTTAGCGCAGGCCGTTACGCCTAGTGTATAACCATCGTTGTCCATTAATTCCTGACATCCTATAATATCCTTCACGAGAAAGTACAAAATCCTATATATAACATCAAGATGTCAAACTGTTGCTTCTAGTGGCTAAATTAAAATCTATGAAGACACTTGGTCTTAAGTATCTCGATGTCCTGTTCTTTGCAATACCGACAAGACCTCTGTACTAGGGGTTCCATTAGAACAAAAAAAAAAAAAAAAAAAAAAATCACTTTGGCCAAATGCACATTTCTGAAATGAGCAGAGCTGGCTGTCTGAATAAAGCTCGTCCTGTTATTCTTGGGAATTAAGGATCGCGCTGGCTGTCTGGAGAAACAATAATTTGTAAGGTTTATTAGCAACTGGATCTCGGATGAGAGCAATTACTCGAGATCCTTCGGGATTTTTGCGGCCGCTTAATGTTCCTGCAAGATAAAGCAACAAACAGAGCGATATATATTTTTTCTTTTGTGAGTTTTATATGCCAAATGTACCAACCGTGTTTTCTTTCAATTCCTTTTTTTTTTCTTTAATCTCCATGCGCAAAGTACCGCCAAATTACTCAAATGACTGTCCGATTGTACTCGACTCTGGCAGCGAAATGTTAATAAATAAAGTGAACTTAATACTTCATGTTATCTTTTATGTTTTTGTTGTTTTCGCAAAGATTCCCGCCATATATCTTCAGCGCTCTGCGGCTTTCTTAGAAAATAAATTAACATTCTATTATAGCATATCACTATCTCTTCTCTACGTTTTTGTCTACATACATGATTTTCATTGCTATGAGAGAGAGAGAGAGAGAGAGAGAGAGAGAGAGAGAGAGAGAGAGAGAGAGAGTGTAACTGGCGTATCACTTACAAAACACACAGACTCTCGCACTTGGGCAGCAAGCCCTCCTGCTAAATTTGAAGTTGCAGCGTCGAAGCGACTTCTAAGTTTCTTGCAACACTGGAGGAAGGGAATCATGAAGCGGCAATTGTGGAACGAACAGCGGTTACCTTCCTAACGCAAATGATACCCGTACTGAATTATTCGGAATGTGCAGCTCTCAAGTTCGAACACTTAACTAATCCTGGACAATCGAGGCTTGATGGTATGGCATGAACAGTCATATTTTTGAGGCTAATATGCTTGCTTTGAGGGCCATAGTGACTTCTCACTGAGGTGGCTTCGAGTTCATATCCCATTCAGGTCTGACAGACTATCTCTGAAGCATGATCATGCGGTCCCCGTAGGACAGAGCGGTTGGAAGGAGCGCAAATATCTACCTACTGAGTCACCCGTAGCCACTGGCTTGCTTACCCAGGTCTCACGTAGGTGGAGAACAGCCATTTATTCTGTACAGCCGCTAAAGCATATAATCAAGGCCACCGAAAAC
>NC_089791.1:24790887-24830887 GCF_040412425.1 Macrobrachium rosenbergii | reverse complement strand
AATACTTAAGCTTATCCAGACTAAGAACAAAATATACATACATATACACATTTATGAGTAGTGTGTTTTATATATACATATATTATATATATATATATATATATATATATATATATATATATATATATACATGTGTGTATTGATATATATATACATATATATATATATATATATATATATATATATATATATATATATATATATATATATATATATATATAATATATGTGTGTATATATATGTGTGCGTGTGTGTGTGTAATACAGTGTGCGTGTGTGTGTGTGTGACGTATGAATACTGTCACTCGATCAGCGAAGTTAAGCAAAGTTGGTTCTTGTCAGTACTTGTTGGGCTTTCAATTCCCAAACAACAGTTATTATTACTATCATTATTCGGAACGTGAACCCTATTTATATGGAACAGTGGACACCGATTTGAAATTCAAGTTTCCAAGGAAATATGGTGTTCACTTGAAAGAAGTAACAGAAGGTAATAAGAAACAAAGACGAGATCAGTTTTCAGAAAAGAAAAAAATAAATTTCGACAATAGTAAGTAGATAAAAATGTAAGTAAATGATTAAAATACAAGGATAGCTGATTTAGGGTAACAATGCATTGCATCTTTGCTTAGACTTTTGTCGTTCCAATTGCACAACGTCCTCAGGAAGACTGTTCCACAGTCCACAGATGTGAGGAATAAAGGACCTCTGGAACAGAAGTTCGACAGCGAGGTACATTTACTGCATGTTGGTGTTGCTTTTCAGCAAATCTAGTTGCTCTCGACAGAAAAAGAGTATCAGCAATCAACTGTGAATGTGAAGGTTCTCTGTTAAAACACAACGTATGAAAAATTAGCAAACAAGAGACCAAGTCATAACTGCCAATATTAGGGAACAGAAACCTACCACCACGAACCACTCTAAAAGAGATAAATCTCTGGCAGAAGCAGACATCCACACTGGAGAATAGCATACTAGTAAAGGAAGGACTATAACGACCTACAGCAGGTTGCACTGATTTTATGATTTTATTATGAGGTCTTAGGTACAATACCTAACTTCTGTGAGTCATTTCCTGACACTTTTACACAGTTCGTGGGGCAAGCAACCTCATCCCGGAAAGATTAGTACAAAACCGAAAACTGAAAGCCTTCTGGAGCCATCCACTCCAAGATATATAAATACGTATATATATACTGTATATATATATAATATATATATATATATGTGTGTGTGTGTGTATTGTATGTATATACACACACACTCATATATATATATATATATATATATATATATATATATATATATATATATATATATATACATATACATGCAATACACACATAAATAAAATATTATATATATATAATATATATATGTATACATACATATATGTGTGTGTGTGTGTACACACGCACACCTCCATCGCAATCATGGATTGGAGTAGACGCATATCCACTCAGGTAATCTCCATCTCCGAACGTAACGAACCTGCCTCGCACTCGATCCCCATAACTGCCAATATAAACCAAACGAATACATCCAATAACAATGAATTCAGATCGGCGTTATTAGTAACGACAGAGGGGTCGTAAGAATAACGACTGTGACAACAACAATAACGATAACATAAACAACAAAAACATGGAAACGAGAAACAAAGAAAAATAAAAGCTCGCGGTGGCTGTCTCTCCTCCGAGGCAACCGTGATTTATGAGACTGAGGCTTTTGATCTAACCAATTTATGACCTTTAAATAAATCCCTCCCGGAGATACCTGCAACCCTGACCTTTGACCCTGATCGATTCAGACATCTTATTCAAACATGAAGAAAAAGGTCGTTATTCAAAATCATTGCTGACAATTCGTTTGAAATAAAATTTCAGAACTGGCGATGCGAGAGTGATATCGGGATACGACCTTGATTCAAGAAAAGAGAAATATTGAAACGAATTCGTTCCAAGGACATTTTCTTAAACCAGGATGCGTTTTTAGTCTGAAAGGACAGTAAGTTACGCCAGACCTCGCATAGCTATCATACATTTATTATTCTTGAAGAATGAAAAGGGATTACTGCTGTTTACTGAGATTAAGTGGACTGACCCCTATAGGGAGCTTTGTACATAGTGTTTGTTTTTATTATCTTCTGTGAAATTCCGCTATACACGACTTTTGTGTTTTTTCACTTCAACAAATCTTCACTCATCTACAGCATCCCTTGTCATAGTTGCCTTCTATGTTGGTTTGGGACGCCCAACTCTTCTAATGCTCAAAGTAACCCACTGACAATACACACACACACACACTATATATATATATATATATATATATATATATATATATATATATATATATATATATATATATATATATATATATATATACAGTATATATATATGCATTATGTTTTTCAAAATATTAAGCCACAAATACCTTTTAATATCGAATTCACTATACCCGGGGAATAGCCCACACTAACAAACCTGTTCAAATTTACCTACCTCTTTATCATATTACCCACACTTCTCTCTCTTTAAAGTTCTTATTCTACATATGCTACACAAACAATTCATCTCTACAGATTCAACCTTGGTTCTGTTTATCGTGCTCAGTTCACTCTGTAAAGGAGAGTTGGCTCAACAATTCTTCCATACATTGCAAACTTAGCTTCCACAGACACTACAAATGTCCACCCTTTGCGTTTTGCACAAGCCCTGCTACCTTTTTCTTCACCTATTATGCGGCTCACCTTATCGACAATATTTACTCACGAATACCTTTACCACCGTGGTGGTGCAGTGGTAAGGTTCTCGCCTACCAGTCCCGCAGCTCACTGCTGGTTTGGATGGTGCCATTGCATAAACCAGGTGGCCCACCAACCTAGTGGTCTGAAAACTAGAGATGGGTAGTAAGAAAATAGGTACCAGCCCTCGGGGTGGGGGGTTAAACAGTGGGCCTAGCGACAAACTGGCCACGTGTCTTAAGCAACGGGACTTCTCTGTTGGCTGTCGGCCTAAGAAACCAGAGTTCAGCACCAGCCCTATGAGCCTCGCAGAGGCCCAGAAGGACTTTAACTTTTATACCTTTACAAATGAGTTGTTTTCATTTTCTCACCATACACATAATCATTGTTCTATCATCCCAGTTTCCATTTATACTCATTACCCTAAGCTCACATTTACTATCAACTTTCTCCTCTTGCAAACTTATTCGAAATCAATTTATTCAAAAACAATTTTCATAGTTTCCGTAATTTCTCCTCTCTATGACCAATCAGTACTGTAACATCAGCTATTCTACGTTCCAATCATGAGGCATTTTCTTATCCCACAACTTCGCACCTACATCTGCTGCCCTTATCAATTCCTGCATCAATCCATTCATATGGTAAATAGCCTCAGGGACGTAACACACCCTCGCCTTAGCTCCATTTTTACACCAAACTAGCCACTCACCCCCAACTCCTAAAATTATTACGCACCATAACAAATGCACATGAGTTTGCATAAACTACGTACATTATATGCATTCACACGTGTTGGTAATTACACATGTATGCAAGTACCAGCACATGACGGCTTTAAGAATCTGAAAAAATTCAAATTTAGATTTGATTTAGATACAGCAATCATGACAAACACCGATGCGTTATTAAAATAAATGACTTCGATTACAGTGCAATAACCGATTGATCTACTGAGGCAATAGGTGTTCGATATACCTGAACAATATTTTTCCACGTAATCTGACAATTAATTGTCTAATGTCAAGAGGAGAACATGGCGATTAAATTTATTGGTAATGAAAAACTTCACTGAACCAATCGGGGAAAATGAAAAGAATGTATAATTAATATACAGTAAATGACCTGACTACATGCAAACGACAACCAGCGCCGCCCGCTAAGCGTAGGCATATGAACGCAACAAATCTGCACCGACAAATGAACTAAGCGTCGGCAAATGAACGCCAAAAAATTTAAGGCAAACGTCATAGCGGGGCAAATGAGCGCCAACGAATTGAATTGAACTGAATATAGAATTTAGGCCAAAGGCCAAGCGCTGGGACCAATGAGGTCATTCAGCGCTGAAACGGAAACTGGCGGTCAAAAGGTTTGAAAGGTGTAACAGGAGGAAAACCTCGCGGTTGCACTGTGAATCAATTGTTAGGAGAGGGTGGAAAGCAAGATGGAAGAAAGAGAATATGAAAGGAGGTACAGTGAAAGGAACGAAAGGGGTTGCAGCTAGGGGCCGAAGGCACGCTGCAAAGAACCTTAAGTAATGCCTACAGTGCACCGATGAGGTGCACTGACGGCACTGCCCACCTACGGGGATGAGCGCCAATGGGTGCACGCAAATGACGACTGAAAGGATTATGTTATTTTAGTCTCAGTTTTCTTTAATGTTTTCTTATCTAACTTCTTGCCTTTGGTCGTTATATAATCAATGCGGACTGAACATAGTTGCTAATAATTTCGTACATCTTTTTTACTGTGCTACAAATCACAGACGTTAGATAGTTGTTGCAAGTTATCGTTTGTGATAAATTTTTATTCAGTTTTTCCGGTTTCCTTCCTTTATCGTAATGTACAAAAGCACATGACAAATACAGTATAAGAGATGTTAATATTTGTTGCACCTTACTGTTATCTGTGGTGATTTTTATTAACTTTTCAGTTTTCTTTCCTTTATTTTAATGTACAAGAGCACTTGAAGATACTCTTCATGTCCTCTGGAGGTAAGATCTTCCTCAGAGTCAGCTATTATATCATTCAGGTAAAATCTTCCTCAGAGTCAACTATTATATCTTTGAGGTAAGATTTTCTTTAGTCAACTACTATATCTTTGAGGTAAGATCTTCCTCAGAGTCAGCTACTATCTCTTTGAGGTATGATCTTCCTCAGAGTCAACTATTATGCCTTTGAGGTAAGATCTTCCTCAGAGTCAGCTATTATATCTTTGAGGTAATATCTTCGTCAGAGTCAGCTACTATCTCTTTGAGGTAAGATCTTCCTCAGAGTCAACTATTATATCTTTGAGGTAAGATCTTCCTCAGAGTCAACTATTATATCTTTGAGATAAGATCTTCCTCAGAGTCAACTATATATCTTTGAGGTAAGATCTTCCTCAGAGTCAACTATTATATCTTTGAGGAAAGATCTTCCTCAGAGTCAACTATCATATCTTTGAGGTAAGATCTTCCTCAGAGTCAACTATATATCTTTGAGGAAAGATGTTCCTCAGAGTCAACTTTTATATCTTTGAGGTAAGATCTTCCTCAGAGTCAACTATTATATCTTTGAGGTAAGATCTTCGTCAGAGTCAACTATTATATCTCTGAGGTAAGATCTTCCTCGGAACCAGTTATTATATCTTTGAGGTAAGATCTTCCTCAGAGTCAACTATATATCTTTGAGGAAAGATCTTCCTCAGAGTCAACTATTATATCTTTGAGGTAAGATCTTCCTCAAAGTCAACTATTATATCTTTGATGCAAGATCTTCCTCAGAGTCAACTTTTATATCTTAGAGGTAAGATCTTCCTCAGTGTCAACTTTTATATCTTAGAGGTAAGATCTTCCTCAGAGTCAACTTTTATATCTTAGAGGTAAGATCTTCCTCAGAGTCAACTTTTATATCTTATTACGTGGAAGGAAAAAATATTACTCCAGCAACATATTTCCTAGAGCATAAAGCATTCAAATACGCGTGGTAGACTTAATCTAATTCATCACCTAAATCCTTAGAATTCATCTTTCTTTTTATCAAGGCACGTCTTTCTTTCTAAGAACCCACGTCTTTCGACCACTTAAGGCCATGTTTCTCTTGTCTCAAGTTATGTTTTTATTTTCAAATCCTCATGTCTCTCAATTAAAGCCATGTCTGTTTTCAAGACATGACTTATTTCTTCAAAGAGCCATTTTTCTTTTTAAAAATTTTTTTTTGTTTTCTGTAAAAGAAAACTTTGTCCGTCCGCACTTTTTCTGTCCGCCCTCAGATCTTAAAAACTACTGAGGCTAGAGGGCTGCAAATTGATATGTTGATCACTCATCCACCAATCATTAAACATACCAAATTACAGCGCTCTAGCCTCAGTAGTTTCTATTTAATTTAAGGGTAAAGTAAGCCATGATCATGCTTCTGGCAACGGTATAGGACAGGCCACCACCGGTCGTGGTTGAAAGTTTCATGGGCCGCGACTCAAACAGCATTATACCGAGACCACCGAAAGATAGATCTATTTTCGGTGGCCTTGATTACGCACTGTACAGAAAACTCGACTGTGCCGAAGAAACTTCGGCGCATTTTTTACTTGTTTAAGTATGCCACCCGAAACCTTCTCGGTAAGTGTAATGAAACGGCTGACGTGGATGTTATTATTACTACAGGGAATTCATCCATGATTCAGCACCTAAAGTATGAATATTGCAGTAAGCATTGTCATAATCCCTGGAGCCACCATGGGAAAATGTTTGATATTAAAAAAAATAAGTAAGTGAGTGATGTGTCTACGTACGTATATACCACATAGAGGATTCAATGATATACTTGCCTCTGGTTAAGTGATAATACCATATTTCGCAGAAATATTTAAAAACAGAAATAGCAAATACGAACCCAAAAACACTAGCAATACCGAGCAACCACAATAAATATGAAACATTGACAAATCCAACAAAGTTGTTATTATTATTATTATTATTATTATTATTATTATTATTATTATTATTATTATTATTATTATTATTATTATTATTATTATACATAGAATATATTAGTTGATTTGATGTACGTAAAAAAAATAATTTCTTACATATTTTTCCATTTCCGAATTGAGCATTGTTTACCATTTAATTTTTTTTTAACCATTTATAGGAGCAACAAAGTACGAATCATTTTAACTGCTAAATCATTTTATGTACTGCTATATCTCTATCGTCATTTGAATTCATTACCCTCTGCTTATCTTTATTTATAAAAAAAAAAGTCCAAATAACCATCCCCGCGATAGAAAAATAATAAAAAAATAACAGACGAACATCAATTCTTTTTCCCACACGAGCGTGGTCGTCTCTCCTCCTTCGAATGATGATGGCTTACCCACCGCAAAGCCTCTCTCTCTCTCTCCCCGACCGTGGACTCGCCGCCCTGTTATTATTCTATTAAAAATGTGAGTAACGATGGCGGGATCTGTGTTATTCATGGGACGTGAGTCAACCTCCTATAAGAAAAAGGTGAGTGAGGAATGGCGACAGATCGGTGCAAAACCCGATGGACAGGAAGGCGTTTGTTACTTACAAGGCGGGTTCGTCGATGCCACGGCGAAAAGGAAAAAAATTCGAAAGCTAAAAGAGGAAATTAATAAATGGGAGATTATCTACGACTGATATATTAGAAGAGTTAAGTACAATTAGGGGTAATTAAGATTAATAAATTTAGAGATTTAAAACGGGTTAAAAGGATCGCGATATAATATGAAGAATGCGGGTGAAAAACTAGAATTAATTAAAATGAACGACCTGTCAAAAAAAATAGCAGGAAAACGAATAAATAAAAAAATATTGAAAAATAAATAAAAGAAATGCGAATAAAAATAAACACACGGAAATGAACTGAAATGACGATAGAGATATAGCAGTACTTATAACGATTTGACAGTTAAAATGATGAGTAATTTGATACCGCTTTAAAGTTTAAAAAATAAAATGGTAAACAGGGCTCAATTCGGAAATGGAAAAATATATAAGAAATTATTTTTGTTACGACCATCAAATCAACTAACATATTCTATGAAATAATAATAATAATAATAATAATAATAATAATAATAATAATAATAATAATAATAATAATAATGTGTTAGCACTGATGAGGAACACCGTTCAAGTGTCCGAAAGTCTTTGTGTATTTTACATAGTAATATATCTACTTTATAATTGTGGATTTTTATTACATACAATGTTTTTCACGAAATTGTGAATCTCTTACCAATAATAATAATAATAATAATAATAATAATAATAATAATAATAATAATAATATCTTTTTAGGATTTTCAAGTGTTTCTTATTTCTCCAGTCTCATCCACATCATCTTTCCTATCTCCTCCGGCGTCAATAACCTAGTTGTTGCGACGCCAGTTTTGATGATCATAAATCACTCAGTCAATCGTATCTCCTTAAGACAGCGAGATAACAGAAGTAAACATTCCGGAGAAACCTACCCAGGTTTCATCATCAGAGATTATTTTGTTTACAAACTACTGAACCGGAACTAAACTCGAGGAATATTGACAAAGGATTTGAAAGGAATCCATTACTTGACATTCGATAGATCGCGTACAATTTTTTTTTTTTTCTAAGGTATTGTTGCAGTGACAGAGACCTGTGGAGCTTTGGAACTTTCGTTTCCATATCATGGTCCCTATGGTTTCCGAAATTCTATTAACAAATTAAACAAAAGACGATGGTTATAGTTAACACTAATAACAATGTTAATTGTAACAACAGCCAAATGAACAAAGACGATGGTTATGGTGACACCAGTATACGACCATGAAAAAAAAAATAGAAAAAAATAGATAACAAAGGAAAATTAAAATCAGACTGCACGGGTTCCTAAACGTATCAGCTTAGAAGGAATACACACAAACATGTCAGCTAAAATAAGCCGAATTATATATATATATATATATATATATATATATATATATATATATATATATATATATATATATATATATATATATATAATATATTATATATATATATATATATATATATATATATATATATATATATATATATATATATATATATATATATATGTATATATCATTACCTATTAGGATATATATATATATATACTGTATATATATACATACATACACACAAATATACACAAATTTATACTATGACGTATTTTCATTTGCCATTATCAAAGTTACTAAGAAAACTCAGATTAGCATTATATAAACTTCGCTAGAGTGTACAATGAATATTTTCTACTAAACGATTATTTTGCGACGTCAATTATCTTTCATTTCTTGGCGTCTGTCACTTCTTGAACTTCTGGGTGGTGGACACATGAAAAGATGCAATATCACTTCAAAGAATTATTCACGTGGGGTGCCCTCATCCCGTGTCTCTCTCTCTCTCTCTCTCTCTCTCTCTCTCTCTCTCTCTCTCTCTCTCTCTTCTTTTAGTTGAAGATTGTTAATTAAATGAATTTCACCTCTCTCTCTCTCTCTCTCTCTCTCTCTCTCTCTCTCTCTCTCTCTCGTTAAAGATTGTTGAAATAAATTAATATCTTTTCTCTCTCTCTCTCTCTCGTTGAAGACTGTTGACTAAATCTCTCTCTCTCTCGTTACAGATTGTTGAACGAAATTAATATCTCTCCCTCCCTCTCTCTCTCTCTCTAGTTGAAGATTGTTGACTAAATTGAATCATCTCTCTCTCTCTCTCTCTCTCTCTCTCTCTCTCTCTCTCTCTAGTAGAAGATTGACTAAAATAAAACTCTCTCCCTCTCGTCGAAGACTGTCGACTGAAATGTATCTCTCTCTCTCTCTCTCTCTCTCTCTCTCTCTCTCTCTCTCTCTCTCTCTCTCTCTCTCTCCTTAAGCACACATAACAACATTCCTATTCCGTCGATATTCTCGCCCTCATAAGAACGATACCTAGCAATGATGACGACGGCGAAGACGTTATCAATAAACGAAATTTCTCCCCCATTGTCCCATAGACCATCGCCGGACACCACCCACAAGAGGAACTCCCAAAAAAACCTTATTTAGCCTCGTATCCATATGGAAAACGACAATAAGATTAAGAAACGAGATTTTTCTCCTTTCTACTTTTTTAACAACGTGAATTTGGCAGATCCTCGATTGAGAGATTAAGCCATTAAATATCGCCAGGAAAAAAGAAAATACTAATTCCCAATTAATCGCCGTGATTCGGCACATTTGTCGGTTGAATGAGTCTGAAATTCACGGAGTTTGATTTGTCAGAGGCAAATATTTACTGAAGACACTGATGAAAATAAATCTCGATATATATATATATATATATATATATATATATATATATATATATATATATATATATACACACATATATATGTATATATATATGTATACATATATTATATACACACAATATATGTATATATATATATATACATACATATATATGTATATATATATATATATACGTATATAAATATATATATATATATATATACACACAAGTTATAGCAATCTAGCTTCGCCAATTATAGCATAATTCTAAAGGGTAGAGGGGGCGGGGGTGAGAGAAGTGGACCAGTTTCCTAAATAAAAAAAAACCTATCCTAGCACCCCTGACTTAAACAAGGAAATATATATCTCATGGCTAGTTGGCTGCAACCTCATCCCATAAGATCTCAAGGGAACTGGATGGCTAACTCCTTCTGAAGCCTCATATATATATATATATATATATATATATATATATATATATATATATATATATATATATATATATATTTTTTAAGTTTATATGGAAATTTTCAATGTAACAAACTGAACATTATGTTAAATTAACGAAAATATACACTACTATTCTAACCGAGAGATCGGAACAAGTTCTCGTTCATGACAACACAGTGCCGCATATACGCTACCATTATTCATACGTAAACACAAGAGTAGGGATACGCATATACATACGCACCCGCCGCCCACTTATCGACACATCAAGTATAAGCACGTGTATTCTCTATCTGTTATCGATACGCCAAGATACTAACGCCCTTTCACAGCGCAGGAGACAACGATAATAACGATAGCGTGAAAGGAAGCGGAACGATAATAGCAGATGGGGGCGATAACGAGCAGCGTTGATAAAACTGACGGCGCGGGGGGGGGGGGGGAGGGAGAGGACTACTAACAGCAGCGCCCTTCCCTGTCAAAGACGGTTATAATGACGGCCGCGGCGCGGCGATGCTGCGGCTCCCTTTTTCGGCGCCCGTAGGGGCTGTGACAGAGCCCGTCCACGATAACAGATGATTGATGTCGGGAGGTGATAATAGGCGTCCCTTAATGAGACTTTGGCCAATCGTTAAGGTAACATCCATCAGCGGGAACGCCGCTACCGCGTCGTTGCCGAGTTTTGTTTACGATGCTATCGGATGCCCTGGGTAGAGGTAGAAGGGGGGTGGGGTGGAGGGGGGAGGGGGAGGAAAGAAAGGCTGAGTAGGGGGAGTCTAGGAGAGACTGGCAGCAGTGGAATTCCTACATGAGAAATCTTCACTCTCATGTCAATTTAATCTATTGTTCTATCTGTTTTTCCAGTTCCAGTAAATGTTCATAGCAAGCCCCTCTTCCAGTCCCCCATCTCTCTCTCTCTCTCTCTCTCTCTCTCTCTCTCTCTCTCTCTCTCCCTCTTTGTCTTTGTCCCTTCCCAGCATGTCCTTCCAATCTCTACCTTCTTCATTCTCTTTTGTGTTTTCCTAGTTCCAACATGTCCGGTTAGCCTATAATTTTTCTTTTTTAGAAGTTTGTGTGTGTGTGTGAGTGTGCTTCTCTTATTTCATAATTCGAGGAAAATTAATTCGAAAAAAAAACACAACTTAACATAATAGAGTAAATTTCATTCTCTTCTGTGTTTTCCTAGTTCCAACATGTCCGGTTAGCATGTAATTTTTTTTTTAGAAGTGTATGTGTGTGTGCTTTTATTTCATAATTCGAGGAAAATTAATTCGAAAAAAACACAAATTGACATAATAGAATAAATTTCACAAACAGTTACCAGAGATCAGGTCTCCTCTTCAGTGTGGAAGATGTAAAAAAAATGTTTGTGAAATATGCTCTATTTCACAGCCAACACAACAAAGGCATTTTGAAAACGAACCCATTATTTTTGTTCAGAGATCGAGCGCACTTTTTTTTATTTGCGAGCTGAAAGTAAAAGGGAGATTTCCTGTTCCACACAAAGTTCATCCTCCCAAAAAACATAAGTATACCTTATTTTAACCAGTATTAACAGCTCTCCTAGGGCTGGCCCGAAGGATTAGACTTATTTTACGTGGCTAAGAACCAATTGGTTACGTAGCAACGGGACCTACAGCTTATTATGGAATCCGAACCACATTATACCGAGAAGTTAATTTCTATCACCAGGAATAAATTCCTCTAATTCTTCATTGGCTGGCCTGAGACTCGTGCTCGGGCCTAGCAGAGTGCTAGCCGACAACTCTACCGACTCACCCAACGAGGAACTGGAAGTAAACTTCTTCGTAAAAGACAGAAATATTTCCTGGTCATTTCTTCCCTTGAGGTACGACTTGACCTTTTAGTAAACATAACCAAGAGTCGTCTGCGAGAAAAGACCAAAGCATTCACGTCCATACAAAGTAAGCATTATTAATAAGCTTTATATTCAAGAAATCGCCATTTTTCCGTTTAATCTGACAAGTACAAGCGATCAATCACCAGCTTGATTGCAAGAAATACAATGGCATCCTTGTACTCTCATCTCGACTTATTGCTTGATAATGATGATTTAAACCAAATGCATTTCTCCGAGATAATCTTTTTTTTTTATCTTCCTTTCTTCACCTTCTGCATGACAATGAGGATGTGAGGAGACACTGATGAATTAACATGAGGATATGATTGGGAGATTTTTATTATTTAATTTTTAAAAGAAAAAAAAAAAGATGGAGCACTGTAGTGCAAAGCTGTTAGCCATTAACGAACGTCATAAATATTCAATATCTGAACCAGAGTCATCTTTATTATTGTTGCTGTTGTCATTGTTTTTAATAAATATATATTTTTTAAATATGACATTAATAACAGTCATATTTATCATATTAATAGTAATGGTAATGATATTAAAAATACAGAAAAATATATATTTTCTAATAGAGGGACTACGTTCTTACTTGTAATTTTTCGTGTGTCAAATGAAAAACAATTGAAACTGACACAAAATTTTGAAACTAGAGTACATTGTGTTACTAAGTGAAGCCGTTTTTCAAAATGAAAGAGAGATAATTTTCCCCGTACAAAAAATCCATCTACAGGCTATTCTACAAGCTGAGAGAGAGAGAGAGAGAGAGAGAGAGAGAGAGAGAGAGAGAGAGAGAGAGAGAGAGAGAGAGAGAGAGAGAGAGAGATTATCAAATTACAAATCTCGGAACTAACACCAAATGAAAATTATGACATAACCCCGTTTATTGTTCATATTAATTCCATCCCAAAAATAAGAGAGAGAGAGAGAGAGAGAGAGAGAGAGAGAGAGAGAGAGAGAGAGAGAGAGAGAGAGAGAGAGAGAGAGAGAGAGAGAGATTATCAAATTACAAATCTCGGAAGTAACCCCAAGTGAAATGACATAGCCTCTTTTATTGTTTATATATTAATTTCATCACAAAAATCAGAGAGAGAGAGAGAGAGAGAGAGAGAGAGAGAGATTATCAAATTACAAATCTCGGAAGTAACCCCAAATGAAATGACATAGCCCCTTTTACTGCTCATATTAATTTCATCACAAAAATGAGAGAGAGAGAGAGAGAGAGAGAGAGAGAGAGAGAGAGAGAGAGAGAGAGAGAGAAACAATATCCATCCCCAACACTTAACCTTGTCGTAAAAGATAAAAAATATTTCCTGGTCACTGCTCCCCCCTTGAGGAACACCAGACCTTCAGTAAACAAAACCTCGAGAGTCATCTGTAAGCAAAGACAAAAGGAGTCAAGCCCCTGCAAACTAAACATTTGTAATATGATTCACATTCGAGGACTAACATTTTTATTCTATTCTTAAGAATCTGGCAACTGCAGATAAAACATCGTTCGCAAAACTGCCGGAGATATAATAAAACCTTATATTCTCATATACTTTAATTCACTGATAATATTGATATAAATCTTATTCATATACAGCAAGGGAAATGATCCCTTCCTTCGTAACTTCCTTTTGACATCTCCTGCGTAATAATGAGGACACGTTTAAAAATGTTTTTAATAAAAGAAAATCAGGTTAAGGGAACACCGCTCTATAAAAATCATAATCATTAAAATTTTTATCCATGCTCTTGTTAATACGGTAATTAAAAAACAAGACTTGTCTCAGGAATACAACATTCACCCTTGAAAGTCAGTCATAACTAAATTAATTTTCTTCCAGTATTTCATGAGAGACACACAATGGGTAGGAGTTTACATATTGATGTTTAAATATATATATATATATATGTATATATATATATATATATATATATATATATATATATATATATATATATATATATATATATACAGTATATATGCAGTACAGCACATACATATATTTACTCAGTTACTATAAATCTACATACTAACTCCCAGACGATGTTTGCACCGAGTCCGTATCATTCCCTAGACACACACGCATAAAGCATTCGCGTAAGCCGTTGTCATTTATATGACCCGGCAACAACAAACACTTAATGCTCAGCTAAAACACTCAGCATCCTCGCCAGACAAAGATTAACTGCTACAAAAGCTGCCAAAAGCAAAGAAACCCCGCCTGAGATTGATGACGGCGTACTACGTTCGAGACGAAGAAGAATAGCCGTTCTGCTTTGAACGTGTATTGATTATTGCTGTGACAAATGTTTAAACGGTCGCAGCAACGCCACCAAGAGGTATTTAGCCAAATCGAGAAGGGAGGAGGAGGAGGAGGAGGAGGAGGAGGAGGAGGAGGAGGAGGAGGAGGAGGAGGAGGAGGAGGAGGGAGGAGGAGGAGGAGGAGAGTCATTTTAAACGCATTCGTCATGAAGTGATTAGGAGCTTATCAGTTACATGGGATCATTGCGTCATTTCAAGTGCATTAATCTTCCCAACATTAAAAGGCGATTAGTTGCATTGTGCCTTGAAGTCTGCGCGTCAAATTATGATCTTATCTCCATTAACTGATAAGTAATGCTGGAAAGGTCATCGAAGTGTGATCTCGTAATTATCAGATGAGAAAAATATAAATTTGGATGATTTTTCAAGGTAGACTTTTATTTTGCCTGTTGAAAGCCAAATGCAATTTTTGATGGCTTCCCAAAATACCCATATATCTATTATGAGTCAAAAAGATCGTTCCTCCAATAGATCAACAAAACATATTGTGAATTATCACTGCTATAAAATAGTTAGGATGTCATTCAATCGGCAACCGTTTCAAAAATGCTTATTTTCAGTAAGCATCACTCAAACTACTTTTGAATTACTTTTGATGTCCACTGAAAATTTAGGTGAATTAAAAATAAATAATGCGAATTTACGCTTTCCTCTCAATTCCTACTTCTGAAATGCTTCGATTATCATTTTATAACACCATTTTAAAGACCTCTTTTGACACTAAGATATAAAAAGCGAATGGAAAATAAATTCGATAGCAGCGATCTCTCTCTCTCTCTCTCTCTCTCTCTCTCTCTCTCTTTTCCCTTTGTGCAAATGGAAAATAAATTTGATTGCAATTCCTTTCTCCAAGTTGCATCAACCTCTTTGCCAGTCTCTGTTTGTGCATTTCTGTTTGAATGGCAAATTCATTTAGAAACAATTATTAACCTCAAATTCATTTCCATTCCCTTTTGTCTGTCTTTACCTGTTAATGGAAAATAAGTTCAGTGCCAGTTATTCTGATGACTCTCTGTGTCACTGTCTGTCTGTCTATCTAATAGTATTCGTCTGTTTGTCTGTACTTGCCTGAGGCCCTGTCTGCCTGCCTGCCTGCCTGCTTGCCTGTTTCTCTGACTCCCTAGCAGGTTCTGTCTGACTGTCTTCTGCCAGTATCTGTCTGCCTGTGAGTGCTTGCCTGAAGGCCTGTCTGCCCGTCCGCTCGCCTGTCTCTCTGACTGTCTAGCAGGTTGTGTCTGTTCGTCTGTACTTTCCCCGGGGCCTGCCTACCTATCTCTCTGCCCGTCTAAATGGCCCTGTCTGTCTGTCTGTCTCCACTTGCCTGACGGCTTGCTTGCCTGCCTACCTATCTCTCTGTCTGTCCAGCAGGCTCTGCCTGTCTGTCAGTACTTGCCTGAAGGCCTGTCTGCCTATCTCTCTGACTGTTTAGTAGGCTCTGTCTGTCTGTCCGAACTTGCCTGAGGGCTTGCTTGCCTTCCTATCTCTCTGTCTGTCTAGCAGGCTCTGTCTGTCCAGCAGCTCTGCCTGTCTAGCAGCTCTGCTGTCTGTCTCCCTGTCTCCACCTGCCTAAGGGCCTTGTCCGCTTTCCAAGCACTCCAAAACCCACCCGAGGCATCAACGTAAACAAAACCTACGGTTTTGACAAAAATCTCGATTTAGGCTCCCGGGAGTGCCCACCCCCAAAAAGAATCCGTAAATACCCACCAGTGTACCATTCATTTCCGTTAGTGCTGATGCCCCTGACGTCCGTTTATAAACACCGAAGGGGCACGAGACGTCTTGTAAAGGTAACGTTCGCTTACGCACCGACGTCTCTCCGGAGGGGAGAACTAATGGGGACTGAGTCAATGGGTTTTCTTCAGTTTTGGCGAAGATCTCGGATTGTGTATCTTAACAGACAAAGGAATTTAGATAAATCTGCCTCCGTCGTACGGTTAGTAGAAGCTGCAGTAATAATACTGATAATAATAATAAAGGAAATCTGTTATGGTTTTATTATCACTTATCATCTCAAATATCTTAATTGTTTTTATTATTAATGAAAATAAAAAATACATAATTTTGGATACTGTTAACTATGCGATTATTATTAGTAATAATATCCATATGGAGTAGCACCATCATTCCTATGTTGTCGTCATTATTAATTGCTATGATTATTATAATAAAACAAGAAGCACTATCATGAATGGCGATGATCATGGTAATCCCCATAATCATTGTATTATTATCACCTAATATCACAAATATCATTATTGCTTGTATCACTAATGAAAATAAAAATAGTCATAATTTTGCATACTGCTAACTATGCGATTATTATTAGTAATATAATATTAATAATATGGAGTATCATAAGCATTCCTATGCCACTGTCATTGTTGACTGCTATTATTATTATTATTATTATTATTATTATTATTATTATTATTATTATTATTATTATTATAAAATAAGAAGGATAATCATCAAGGGCGTATAATTATGTCAATTATCATGATCATCATAATCACCATAACTATGCGCCCTTCACGACCGACAAACATTAAGTCAAAGTTGGCCCTGATAAACAGATAGATAGATAGATAGATAAGGAGAGAGACAGAGCAAGTAGATAGATATATAGACAGATAGATGGATGGTAGGCAGATAGGGAGATAGACAAACTAGATAGATAGATAGTGAGATAGATAGATAGATAGATAGATAGATAGATAGATAGATAGATAGATAGATAGACAGACAGATAGATAGAAAGAGAGATAGATAGACAGATAAATATATAGATAGATAGATAGATAGGGAAAGATAAAGAGAGAAAGTAGACAGATAGATAGATGGATAGATAGGGAGAGAGATAGAGAAAGTAGATAGATAGATAGATAGTTAAATAGATAGATGGATAGGTAGAGAGAGAGAGAGACAGACAGACAGACAGAGAGAGAGAGAGAGAGAGAGAGAAGCAAAATGTCCAGGATTATTCAAAGGATGTTCGCGCCAGCAAACACTCGCATAAAGACCAAATCATCTCCTATTCAAGATGGCAAAAGGCGCCTCGAATTCGGGCAATAATAAGATGCAAAGCAGGGAGGACCATCGAAGGCCCCCTCCCCGACCAAAGGCCCGCCATTTTTCACGTTCTCCTTCTGCTCTTCTTTTTATTTATTCTCCTGCTGGTGCTGGTACTCTTCTTCCTTCATTTTTCCTTTTTTTTTTCCTTACAGTTTTTTTAACTACCTTCTACTTTTAATTTTTTCTTCCTTCATTTTTCATTTTTTCCTCACCTTCTTAGTTTTCTGAAAAGAAAACTATTGTTCCGGCTTTGTCTGTCCGTCCGCACTTGTTTCTGTCCGCCCTCAGATCTTAAAAACTACTGAGGCTAGAGGGCTGCAAATTGGTATGTTGATCATCCACCCTCCAATCATCAAACATTCCAAATTGCAGCCCTCTAGGCTCAGTAGTTTTTATTTTATTCAGGGTTATAGTTAGCCATAATCGTGCTTCTGGCAACGATATAAGATAGGCCACCACCGGGCGTGGTTAAAGTTTCATGGGCCGTGGTTCATACAGCATTATACCGAGACCACCGAAAGATATATCTACTTTCGGTGGCCTTGATTTACAATGTACAGAAAACTCGATAGCAGCGAAGATACTTCGGCGCATTTTTTCTTGTTTTATTTACCTTCTATTTTAATTTTTCTACTCTTGCTAACTCCTCCATTTACCACCCCTAATTATCTTTCCTCTCGTTTCTGAGTTTACTCTATTTTCCTCTATTTCACACCTCTTAATCTACCTTCCATTTTACTCTTCCCACTCTTGCCTCTTCTTTCTTTCACACTCATTAATCAATTTTCCTCTCCTCTCCTTTCTGATCTCACTCCTCCTCTTACTCTCCTTCTGCCGTTATATTTTCTCCTTATTCCGCCAGTACTTCTTCCTTTTCCTCCTACTCTATTTCTCATCCTCTTACCTTTCCTTCCTCCTCCACCTCATCTCCTCCTATTCCGCCGGTTCCTCTTCATCTTCCTCTCTCTGTTTCCCTCACCTCTTTTATTTTTCTTCCTAACCCATCCACCCCATCCCCACCTGTTCCTCCCTCTTTCTTCCCAACCCTCTCCTCCTCCATCTCACCTCTGAGGATCTTCCCTTCTCTGAGGATCTTCCTCGTCCTACTTATTTCTCATCCTCTTACTTCTCCTCCTCCTCCTCCGCCTGTTCCTCACTATTCCTCCCCATCACCTCCTCATCCAGCATCTGAGGATCTTCCTTGTCCTACTTATTTCGCATCCTCTTACTTCTTTTCTCCCATTTTCCCCTTCCCTTTTCCTCATGCTCTATTTCCCAACCTCTCATTCTCCCTTCTCCTCCTCCACCTCATCTTCACCTGTTCCTCACTATTCCTCCCCTTCTCCTCTTCATTACGCCTCTGAGGATCTTCCTCTCCTACTTATTTCGCATCCTCTTACTTCTCCTCTCCTATTTTCCCCTCCCCTTTTCCTCCTACTCTATTTCCCAACCACTCATTCTCCCTCCTCCTCCTTCACCTCATCTCCACCTGTTCTTCACTATTCCTCCCCATCTCCTCCTCATCCCACCTCTGAGGATCTTCCTCGTCCTGCTTATTTCTCATCCCCTTACTTCTTCTCCTTCTCCTCTACCTCATCTCCACCTGTTCCTCACTATTCTTCTCCATCTCCTCCTCACCCTGCCTCTTACGACCCCCCGCCCCCCCTCTCTTGCAAGCGCCGTGCAACCCAGAACTAGAAAGCGTTAACAAATCTTTCGGAAGAGGGTAATATCTCCCCCCGGGGGTAATATCTCCCACCGGGGCCGAAGTTGGAACTTATGCGTCCGCCTATTGATAAAAGTTCTGATCTTATGCAGCTACTTTGTCTGGCCGTCTCGAACCAGCAGCAGACGTCCCCGGGGGGAGGGTAGGAGGGGGGCGGGGGGCATCCGATATGATCTACGCCGGAGATAAAGGAGAAGACGTATTGAAGGAAAATGCTTCAAGTTAAAATGAAATTTGGAGGGCCTTTTGCTTTATTTATATTCTCTCTCTCTCTCTCTCTCTCTCAAACTGATGATGGTGTGCAGATTACGCGATGAGTTCATGCCATTGCATTTCATATGTGAGAAGGCTTGCAATATGCACAAATACAATTATATATATATAATATATTATACATACTTACAGTATATATATATATATATATATATATATATATATATATATATATATATATATATATATTTAAGAAGAAACTGCAATTCTTGATCACAAGAAATTAACCGCAAAACTAACACCGAAAAACCAATATAATATAAAGAAAAGCTTCTTGATCACAAGAAATTACTGCAAAAAACACCGCAACCAAAAAGCAACTAAAACAAGCGTCACCCATTCCAAAGACCCACCCAGTTAAGAGACCTCAAGTAAGAGAAGTCGACGTAAGTATGAAGGAAAGACAAAATACTGAAGAGCCAAAACAAAGGAGGGGGTGGGGGAGGGAAGAGAGGAGATTGGGGGAGGTGATCACAGGGGGCGCAGCGGTGCCCTGAGTGAGTAAATGGGTCCACGAGGTATGCGAAAACCACCCAGAACTCGGCCAGCAGCTGCCTTGTGCAGAGTTTATGGTACGCCCCATCTCAGCTGACATAAACTTCTTGGAACCAGTTGGGGAAAAGAGAATTTATATTTTTAAAGAAGAAGAAAGGAAAAGTATATGAAAAAAATGTATGTTACGATGCAAAGGAAATTTGTGGTTGCGGATGCCAAAGATTCCAATTAGGATAACGTGCCCTCTGAGAGAGAGAGAGAGAGAGAGAGAGAGAGAGAGAGAGAGAGAGAGAGAGAGAGAGAGAGAGCATGATATTCCTAAGTGCCATGCAAATGAGTCACAGATGCTTACATCCGTATATGCACTTCTTTCCATTTCATAGAATAATATGATTTAACACCAACTTAGAAAACTAACGTGAGCTTAAATAAATGAAATAATTTGAATGATGTTTTGATAATGTACCATCATAAGCAAAATGTGACTGTCTATGCGTTTACACTTGATAATGCTACAGTAAACGAACCATAAGCACAGGAAGAAAACATGAAATAAAAAGAGAACTCAAATAAGGCAAAAATAGAAAGTGAACAAATCCTGTATAAGGAAGAGAAAGAATGGTCAGTGCAGAAAAAGAAAAAATGAACAAAAATTTAGAAGGGAAGATCACTGCCAAGACAAAGGAAAAAGATACTCAAGTAAACTGATAACTCCAAGAGGGAAAGAACACTGAGAGTAACTTTGATATGAACTAAAACCAAATCAATAAAAATGAACAGTAATCGTGAACAAGTAAAAAATGCGCCGAAGTTTCTTCGGCACAGTCGAGTTTTCTGTTGTACATCGCATAATCGACGCCACCGAAAATAGATCTATCTTTCGGTAGTCTCGGTATAATGCTGTATGAGCCGCGGCCCATGAAACTTTAACCACGGCCCGGTGGTGGCCTGTCCTACAGCGTTGCCAGACACACGATTATGGCTAACCTTAACCTTAAATCAAATTAAAACTACTAAGGCTAGAGGGTGCAATTTGGTATGTTTGATGATTGGAAGGTGGCTAATCAATATACCAATTTGCAGCCCTCTAGCCTCAGTAGTTTTGAAGATCTGAGGGCGGACAGAAAAAGTTCAGACGGACAATAGTTTTCTTTTACAGAAAACTACAAAAAGAACAGTAATAGTAAAAACTTATTAAAAGTATCATGAACTTCTGCGGGGAAACCGTGGTTGGATCAAGTCTGACTAAGAATGAGCACTTACCTCAGAAGCTCATACTTCTTCTTAGTGGTCGGAGGTAGGATGGACGTTGCACTGGGATTACTGCCTCGCACTATATATATATATATATATATATATATATATATATATATATATATATATATATATATATATATATATATAATATATATATATAATGTATGTATATATATAAATATATATAGATATGTATATATATAGTGTGTATATATATGCATATTTTTTAATCATTACCACAATAATGAAAAGCACTGTAAAAACACAATAATTTATCCAACAAACTCAAGCTGAACGAAGAACAATCTCAAAAAGCCCTGATGCTACCACAAAGAAAACGCAATTCTACATTCAACCACACATTACGAAATGTGTAAATAATACCAACACGTCACATTCCACATTCAGTGTATCAGTAATGCGTAGGAAGGATAGTGTAATGATCAACTGAGCTTATCTTCAGGCTTGGGTTTCGATGTTAATAACATGCCTATATAATCTTCCTTTGCCTTGATGCGGTTAATTACAACCGCGCTATGGCTGCCTGGAATAATTACTGTAATCGTGTTGAAGTATGGCATAAGCATATGCCCCGCTGCTGCCATAACAACAAAAACAACAACAACAATTGCTAACTACTATTGCTTATTATTATTATTATTATTATTATTATTATTATTATTATTATTATTATTATGCTACAGATCATTTCTTTCAAAATTATTATTACAGCATTATTTTAAATTATTATTATTATTATTATTATTATTATTATTATATGCTACAGATCCTGAAGAATTCTAGATTGACAGAATTTCTTTTAAATACCTTTTATTTTCGCTTCCTGTCTTCAGTCAGGTGACAACTTTCAATGCCTCTTTTTAACATTTTTTATCCAGGAGACTGTCCCATCTCTCTCTCTCTCTCTCTCTCTCTCTCTCTCTCTCTCTCTCTCTCTCTCTCAAAAACCATAGTTCGTCTATAATAATGATCCCACAAAGAAATTATTATTCAGTGCATTGTTGCTAATGTTATACATACATCTATCAGTAAGTCTGACATTCTTAGGATTATTCAGATAAATATTTTGATTCTCGTGTCTATTTTGCGTGCGATTATTAGGTTTAATATTTTGATTCTCGTTATTATTTTCGTGTTTATTTTTGCGTGCGTATTAGGATTAGGTTTAATTGCGTGCGATTATTAGGATTAATATTTTGATTCTCGTGTCTATTTTGCGTGTGATTATTAGGTTAAATATTTTGATTCTCGTGTCTATTTTGAGTGCGATTATTAGGTTTAATATTTTGATTCTCGTGTCTATTTTGCGTGCGATTCTTTGGTTTAATATTTTGATTCCCGCGTCTATTTTGCGTGCAATTATTAGTATTAATATTTTGACTCTCGTGTCTATTTTGCATGCGATTATTAAGTTTAATATTTGGATTCTCGTGTCTATTTTGCGTGCGATTATTAGGTTTAATAATTTGATTCCCGTCTCTATTTTACGTGCAATTATTAGTATTATTTTGATTCTCATGTCTATATTGCGTGCTAGTATCAGGATTAATATTTTGATTCCGGCGTCTTTTTAACGCGCAACAAACACCACTTAATCACCTTCAGCACACCACCAGGCAACCCCGCAACCGAACAGAATCCAAATCAAGCCAAATGAAAAATTAGCCAGGAAAAACACCTCGTAAACAAACCTTTTAAACTCCGACAATGCGAGGCCTAAGTATCTCCCGTCTCGAAAAGGAAGCCGTGATGAACAACTTCATCAGTTCACGCCATCCGGTACAAAATGGGTGATTAACGAACTGACAAAGGCGTCGAATTGTTCGACCCACCGCTGGCGGTGATCGCCGAGTCTCTTTCTTAAGTCTGACTCGACCGGAGGAGAGACCAACTGCTTGGCCCTTTTCAATGCTACTTGAAAGAGGTAAACGTTTCCTCATCGACCGCTTCCGTATAAGGCGGCTGATAAGAATGAACCTACGTCCCCTTTTGTCCGTTGTCTAATCGGACTAATGTGGAACCGACTTTCCTCTTTTGCTTCGGCCCTTGTTCCAAACGTTGCAACTGTAGCCACAACCGGAGCTGTTAAGGATGGTGAATTTGGCAATGTATTTCTTTAACAAAGTACAATGCATTACCTTAACAAAGTACTGTCTATTACCTTAACAAATTAAAATGTATTACCTTAACAAAGTACTGTCTATTACCTTAACAAATTACAATGTATTACATTCACAAAGACCTTATATTGCCTAAACAAAGTACAGTATATTACCCTATCAAAGTACAATATATTACCTTAACAAATTGCAATGTATTACCTTAACAAAGTACAATATATTACCTAAAGAAATTACAATATGTTAACAAATTACAATGTATTGCCCCAGCAAGGCACCGTGTATTACCTCAACAAAGTACAATGCATTACCTTAACAAAGTACAATATATTACCTTAACAAAGACAATATATTATCTTAACAAAGTACTGTGTATTGGCTTAACAAAGTACAGTGTATTACCCTAACAAAATAAAATATATTACCTTAACAGAATACAATATATTACCTTAAAGTACATTGTATTACCACAATAAACTAAACTGTATTACCTTAACAAAGTACAATGTATCACCTTAACATAGTACATGCTGCCCCGTGTCCCTACGTCCTTTGTTTTGTCAATCTGTTTGTTAGAGGAGTTCCACAGCAAAACTCCATCAGGACACGACTGATTTCTCATGACTCCTAAAGGAGATAATTGGTTTAATATACGAGGAAGGACGTGCAGCCCATCAACAAGGATTAGTAATTCTATTAGATGAGGAACGAAGCGTTAAACTTTTACTAAGGTCTGCTCAAGAGCCCTTGCTGATATATAGCTGCCTATATCCAATTACTAAATGCTGAGCATTTGATATATTGGTGCAGTTTAGATTAATATCTGGAATTTATTAAGGCATCCATAGTGCAACCAGTCAGTTCTGGAAGATAATTAATTTCTAGATTCAGTTAATCGTAGATCACGGCAACCATATTTATGTATCTCTGATCTGTTATATTCAGTCAGATCTGTTGAGCAAATGTAACGCTGTATACTCGAAAGTTATTTTCTTATATGACATTGTTATGTCTAGTGGACTATGCAATCTACCAATTACTTTCGATGATGCTATTGCTGCAGCAGCAACAGCTGTTGTAGCTGCTGTTGTTGCGCTAATATTGTTTTTCTTTTTTATTATCTCTGTTCTCGTTTAAACTGGACTGATACTTGATTAAATGGCTGGCGTGGCCTTCTCATATCCTCGACCGTGGGCGTCATTGTCTCAGGCGGTCACCTGTTGCTTATATTTTTGCTGCCATGGGCGTAGCTTACGTAAGGGAGGCAATCGTTTTTTTTGTGTACTTCATTGGAGCTTTTTTTTTTTTTTGTTCTATCACTTTATACTCCATCAAAGATTTTTTGATCACTTGATACGCCTTTAATTTTTCTTTAACGAATTCATACTTCAAAAGTTTTTTTTTTTTTTACTGAAACTAACAATGGATCATATAAATATGCTTTGTGTCTCTTACTGTTCAAAAAATAACCCTGCTAATTTTTTGTTTAAACTTAGAAAGGTTATTTTTAAAAATATAAACTAAAATCACGGGACGAGTTCAAAAATTTTATAATTAACTCTCAAATATTAATTAAAACTAAAACAAAACCGTCTAAAAACTAAGACATTCACACGAGAGAGAGAGAGAGAGAGAGAGAGAGAGAGAGAGAGAGAGAGAGAGAGAGAGAGAGAAACTATGTTTCATAAACATAGATTTCTTTAATTCCCTTAATTTCTCTTCCACGAATTGCCCAATTCTCATGTGACCGCATACCAAAAACCCACTCTGCTTTTCCTATACCTTATCAAATTTCTTATTCATTATGTTCTTGTGTCTGTTTCAATTACTGAATAATAATAATAATAATAAGAATAATAATAATAATAATAATAATAATAATAATAATAATAATAATAATATAAACTCTCTCATGAACTCAAAGCAAATAAGCTAAACACGAAGATTATTCGCCTCGTTAGAAATGAAGAATTGAATAAAAATGAATGATTTGCAATCATTCATAAATCTCACAGATGTTTTAGTATGTGACAGTAACAGTTCATGAATCATATGGGCGTTCCATCATGTTTACACGAGACAATCATCATAAGCTTGGCACGAAAAACACAAAGTGAACCTTTAAGTTTTGTTTGTTAGACTCCGTACAACTATCATTAAGGCGCCTCAATGGAGCGAAGTTATCACATTTGAATAGCTAAAGGTAAAAATGAAAAAATAAAGACAGGGAAAATAATGCATTTTTATTGCAGAGGAAATAAAAAACCCAGAGACTTTTTACTGTTTCGGTGCTCGATAAGTTAGCCGGCGTTTAAATACAAATCAGAAGGATGTTTTAGTATCGTAGTATTCAATTGATGTTTTAGTATAGCAATTTTCAATGGATGTTTTAGCACCGTAATTTTCAATAGGTGTTTTAGTATTGAAATTTTCAATGGATATTTTAGCATCGTAATTTTCAATGGATGTTTCAGAATTGTAATTTTCAATGGATATTCTACTATCGTAATTTTCAATGGATGTTTTAGCATCGTAATTTTCAATGGCTTTTTTATCGTAATTTTCAATAGATGTTTTAGTATCGTAATTTTCAATTGATGTTTTAGTATCGTAATTTTCAATGTATTTTTTATCGTAATTTTCAATGGATGTAATTGAATGATCATTTTGACTATAATGTTTTAGTACCGTAATTTGCAATGGATGTTATAGTATCGTAATTTTCAATGGATGTTTTAGTGTCGTACTTTCAAATGAATAATTTTATCAGCTCTCAGAGGATGTTTTAATTGAATTTTCCAAGTTTTTTTAGTACCGTAATTTCGTAACCTTTCAGTACCGCAATTTTCAACGGTTGTTTTAGTATTGCGTTGAAATACAAATCAGAAGGATGTTTAGTATCGTAGTATTCAACTGATGTTTTAGTATAGCAATTTTCAATGGATGTTTTAGCACCGTAATTTTCAATAGGTGTTTTAGTTTTTCAATGGATATTTTAGCATCGTAATTTTCAATGGATGTTTCAGAATTGTAATTTTCAATGGATATTCTACTAACGTAATTTTCAATGGATGTTTTAGTATCGTAATTTTCAATGGCTTTTTTATCGTAATTTTCAATAGATGTTTTAGTATCGTAATTTTCAATTGATGTTTTAGTATCGTAATTTTCAATGTATTTTTTATCGTAATTTTCAATGGATGTAATAGAATGATCATTTTGACTATAATGTTTTAGTACCGTAATTTGCAATGGATGTTATAGTATCGTAATTTTCAATGGATGTTTTAGTGTCGTACTTTCAAGTGAATAATTTAGTATCGTAGCTCTCAGAGGATGTTTTAATTGGTGCCGTAATTTTCCAAGGATATTTTAGCACCGTAATTTCCAATTAACCTTTCAGTACCGTAATTTTCAACGGTTGTTTTAGTATTGCAACTTTCAATTAATGTTTTAGCATCGTAACTTTCAACGATGTTTTAGCATCGTAACTTTCAAACATCTGCTCCAGTCTAACCTCCCAGCACCAGATAATGGCGATCCTCGGAGATAAACAGAGAGAGAGAGAGAGAGAGAGAGAGAGAGAGAAAAGTGTTCAAAGAAAGATCAGATAACGTATTGAAGAGGGACTGGTATAAATCTGTGCTATCCTTCTTCGCGTTTTTATTTTCCAGAGAAGGGGCGGGGCCTAGACAGCATATACACTTCTTTACCTGCGGATGTATAAACACGCAACTCGCAGAGTTATGTGCCCGTGCCGGATTGACATTAGTTTTCCCAGCTTTTTTTTTTTTTTTTTTAAAGATCTCGAGACTCCGGCTACGGAGAAGTGGAACTAAAAAGTGATGGAGGACAAAGCGCCTTTTAAAGACAGGCTTCATTTTGTTGGAAATGCTATTAGTATGACGTCACAGATTCAAGGGAAGACAAGTGACGTACGAACTATATTTGGGATCCATGTGTGGAATAAACTGGAGAGCAATTATGAAGAACGCAAATGTAATTGGGAAACTGAATAATAGGAAGCTATTACTACAAAACTAAGCAGACTGGAATATTGACTAAAACAAGTGCATTAAGTACAGAAAAATGCATAGATTTCAAAAATATTTATGACTACGTTAACATGAATGTACCTACTGTATAATCTAACCTAACCTAACTGAAACACGCGCATATCACGTACAAACATTTATATATATATATATATATATATATATATATATATATATATATATATATATATATATATATATATATATATATATATATATATATATATATATATATATAATATATATATATACACATACGCACATATATATATACATATGTTTGTGTGTAATTATAAATATAAATAATTAAATAAATATATATACAATAGCAAATAAAAAAATATAAACCCTTGAGACCATGTACCGGTACCTTAATTACTGCACTATAGCTTCGACAAAAAAATTAAGAAAGACGACCTCTTTAGACGTAATTTTTTCCCCTGTGACGAGGCGTGAAGTCCGACCAAGAGAAACCTTTTGGTAGAAACCTAGGAATATTCGAGGAAACTCAATAGCATCTTTGGGTGTAAAGTGGTCTGTTTCTGAGGTGGGGAGAAGAAGTATAGCTTCACACCTCTTGGTGTGGTCAGTGACGATGTAATTTTTTTTTTTCGTGGGAACAAGATTATAACAAAAAAAAAAAGAGCAAAAATGATGATTTATATCATTACCAACGAGATGACAACAAAAACAAACAATAGTATTAATGATAAATATTGCTGGAAAGTATACAACACGAGTAAATAGCAAAACTAATGACAAAAAACTTATTAACAAGTTTACAACAAAACACAAAAACAATAAAAAAAAAAATATTATCATCACTGTCAGAAGACCCTCTTCATGAACACAGCTGTTTCATCGTTCTCTAAGGAATTTCTTCATAATTTAGCGTAATTTTGTGAGTGGGCAATAGTTTGACTATTAAAAAAAAACAGCACAATTGAAACGAACAGTGTTTCTATTTAAAAAAATAAAAATTAATAGGTTGTCGATAGATTTGTCTTGGGAGACAAATTAAAAAATTTCACTTGTGTTGAGTTGCTAATACATACTCTGTACGAGTGAGACCATTTACAAAATATTTTTCCAATTTGATGTTACACGAATATTTGTATGAAACTTTAGTAGTGCCTTGTACAGATATTCTTTGAACTTTTTTCACCAATCTACTTTTCCTCCTTCCCTGAGGAGGTGGATTAGGTGTTACTCTTTCCTGTACACCTACCTACACGCACCCACACACACACACACTCAGTTATCTTGGATATACAAAAATTTGCAGAATGTGAATATTTCTTCGAATGTACCAGTTAGAAGACATCGAGAGGTTCCATCCAATGCAAGTGATTACTGATGACGAGACTTCATTATGTAATAACAGCCTCCCTGTGACCCGGCATAATGTGTATATCTTAAACGGGGCCAAACATTATATACTTCTCCTAACTATCACTTTTCAGCGCTCCAAGATCGTTGATAAGTCTTATAGTTCCTTAAAAAAATATGAGCGGAGTTCCCCGAGGAGACATACTAATTCGTCGACATCTATTTTCCCGAAAACCTACGCACCTACGAGAGTTTCACCTCCCGAATGCCTCGCGTGAGAAAACCATCAACCGGAGTAGATAAACGTCTCAGGGCCAGTACAGGAAATAAATAAAAAGCACACAAAGGAACCCAGAGACTCAGTAAAAAACAACATACCTCCCGGAGAGCGATAATGCCTCCCCGTCGGCTCATAAAAAGGTAAGTATAGTATGCATAAGTCTTCATAACAGTCAATTGGTTATGAAAGTTCCAGTTTATACGGCTACATAAAGCAATAGATACAATCACTCGAGGGGAGCCCTGTAATTGAACTCTTCTTGGAATGTGAACCCATTATTAAACGCGAAATATAAAAGGGATAATTTTGCATAATGGCTGAGTATCGCGGCCTTTACCTGCCAAACGCCCATTAAAACAATGAGATGCAAATCGAGATAAAATCTTGATACCTGATATACATATCTCTCCTTGGCTTTCTGGATGCTGATATTCAAATTACCCCTGGGTCCGCCACTACCCCTCTCCCCCTCCACGCCCTTCCCTCGGCTGAGGCCCGGAGTGCTAACCATCTCGAGTGCGACCCCAAACACGTCTCTACTCCGCTACAAACCCACACTCCAAGACGTAGTCTAATCCACCTGTCTCCCCCCGCCCCCCCCAACAAACCCGATCAACCCACGTCAGGTAGCCCCAACCTACCCCCGAGGGCTGCTCCTTTTATTTTCTTCATTTTTTCGACTCGTTTTCTACTCGAGACGGAACTATCAGCTGCACCATATAAAGGGCCAATTAATTTGCTCTTTATAGCCAAAGGCCGAAATTGCCTCCAATGCATTAAAGTGTTCTGATTAAAAGCTGTTCGACTTCGCGACCCGGCCGATTCATTATTCACATTATACACCTGATGCCAAATCGAAGGAGAGCCCCCGAGACGGACGAATCATTTATATTCATGATCGCGAATTGTGATCTCCTTTCGTAAACACGTGTTCCCGCGAGAAGTTGCGGAGATAATCGACCCATCAGATAACAGATCCAACTCCGGTTGATTTCAATTAAGCAAGAACAGAGTGAAGCAACAAGCAAGATTGAAAGATAGACTGTGATGCCCAATTGGGGATCGTCTTTTTATTTCTTTTTTTTTATTTTTCTTTTATCCCGACCATCTCTTGATCTCGGAAGGATGATCAGCATCTCCCTATCTGTAGGATCTCTCACTTATAAGATGATCGGTGCTTTCCAGATTGTGCGCTTCGTTGTGTATTCATTATTCGGTTATTAGCGCATATTGATTTTCAGACTCTGATTGATTCTCTCTCAACACACGAATGCAAATGGGGATTTATGCTTTAAAAGGAGGCTTCTGTTCGCCTCTCTCAAGTACCTCGATTCTTTATTGTTTCCTCCCGGGATTCGAGACGCGGGTCTGCTTTATCGCTTCCTGCTCTCTCTCGGTCGGTCGGGGGGAGTTTGTAAACAACGCTGTCGGGCTTAAAATGCTCACGCGAAAATTCAAACACGAACCTTAAAACACAACTTTCCGTTTCGCTTGTTTTGACGTTTGTTTGAGAACGGGGGGCGGCCTGCGATTTGAAGTAATCTACTTAGAACGGATATACATATATACATACATACATACAAGCGGAAATAGGTTCAAGTGTGCGCGGGTATGCGTGCGCGTGTATGTGAGAATTATGTGATATCTATATTTACACGATAATGAGCCTCGTGTAGGTGTATGAAACGGCAAATTTTGTGGGAGTTTTCATGCAAAATGCTTTGTCCAGGACTCTCTCTTTCTCTCTCTCTCTCTCTCTCTCTCTCTCTCTCTCTCTCTGTATACACACATGTATCACACACACACACACACACACACACATATATATATATATATATATATATATATATATATATATATATATATATATATATATATATATATTTTACAATATGCCGTTTCCCCTGACGTGGATTGGCTCCGGAAGAAATGCCGAAAAAAAAAGGTCGATAGCCCCTTCATTTTTTAACTGCAGAATCAAGGAGAATGTGCTATGAAGAAAGGTTGTTAACATTAAAACATGAACAATCCCGCACACACTGCGCCACTTTTACCCTGCACCCAGTCTCGCGTTGCATGAATATACATAACTGGTTACATTATTTCTTTTGAGTACTAATGCAGTTATAATTATTCGTATATACATAAATACACACATACACGTGTGTTGAAATACAAATACTTTTCTTCATCTATGCAGTCTGTATTTGTATACAGATATGAGTTGAAATATAGCATATGTACATTATTGCTGTAACTCGGCTGTACATTTCCATACAAAACACCCGCACATACATAGTCCCTTAACGGACAACCCAGTCTCCACATACATAACACATTCCCCGACTGGTTACTTCATACCAAACTGCTTCTACCAGCGGGCCTTCCAATCAGGTTCCCACGAGCAAAAGCTGAGCAAATATGATATTCAATATTTGGAAACACTCGACAATTTCGGAAAGCAGGGTCTCCTGATGGGGGCGAAGGGGATGTTTATGAGAAAGGCCTCTTGTGGTCTGAGGAGGACCAGCCCTTCGAGCGTAAACAAACAGCGATGGTCTGAAGAGATTGCCCGCCGTAAAATCGTTTGCGTACCCATTTACCAAAAAGCACTACTGCTGCTAGTTCGGACAAAAGGCCGACTGACGGTCGACAGCCGCAAGTGTTCTGACAAACGTCTTTGAGTGGGCATGTTTGGAAGACGGAAGTTGAGGTGCCGAAAAAAAAAAAACAGAGAATCGCGACTTCTCGTGATTTGAAAAACACACACACACACACACACATACATACAGACCCGCACAGTTAAAGGATAATACTGTACTATTTCTGGGACTTACTTTGTCATATGGTAAAAGTTAATAAGGTTATCTTCTCAAACTTGAGAATGTAAACCTATTTACACACACGTATACACATGCACATACACCAACACTAAACACTAGTGTAACTGTATGTTCATGTGTTTCGCGTGTCATGGCATGAAAACACACATATGTAACAAAAATTTATATCTTTCTACGACGGCCCTCAAATGCCGAGCTAGCACGTCTTAAACCTTAACATGCCAACAAAAAGGAAGATAAAATAATCGAATAACTTTCCTGGATTAAGCTACATAGTAAGAGAACAGACAGAAACCCCATATAACCTATTAAAATTCTATGAAGACTTTTTCTACAGTGCTTGGCTTTAGTTTGCAGACCTAAAATATCCTCTGTTTTTCACTCAGACATTACTCCAGACGTACTGTCCCATAATTGCTTGGCATTTTGCCACAAATTAGCACAAGGCTTTACCTCAAAGAAACAGGTGACTAACGGGCAACATCTAACGTCCTCGAAAAATCCGCCAAGTCAGATAATTACATTTTTTAAGCATAATTTTACCTCCTGGCATTTCAGCGTGTAACCACACGATGGCTTATTATCAGCGTACTAACTTCCCGTGCCATGATGACAAAAAATAAATCTAAAACATCATTCTGTAAATAAGGGAGAACGTAAACAGCAAATCAAATTGATTCATAGGTAAATAAATAAGAAATTAATTAGAGAATAGAACATGTAAAAATGTGCATCATTACCTAAAACAGGTTCAAATATGTCCGTAGTAATAGTTATTGGTCGATTTAGTTATACGGAAGAACTCGCATATTCCTTATACATCAACCAATATTATCAACTCATGTGTTTTCCAAGTATTAATGCTTTCTCCCATTTACTCTCAGAATAAGTGTCAAGTGATCTACGTCTCTTAATATTTTGACAACAATAAGCTTTGATTAAACCCTAGTTACTTAAGTAGTCCACATCTTTAATTTGCACAGCTAAAGCAAAATGAAAGTCGCATATTTTATTTCTGTAAAAAATAAAAGTTTACTTTCAATATCTGTTATTGTTTTAGATTTAATTTGGTGACAAATGTAGTCAAACCGTTCCTACGTACAGAAATGTAATGTGCATGGCTATATACATTATGATGTCTGCTCAAGTTTAGGAAGAATTAAATGTGATGGTCATCATCGAAAAGGAGCATTAGCATGTTAATGATGATTTCTGTCAAAGTGATGAATGAATATCCACATCATCATACTGAAAAATTATTTACTAAAAGGAAAAGAAAAAGAGAATTAACGAGCTAAAATAAAACACGAAGATTACAAGAAAGGGGAATAACAGATTTGGAATGTAATGTAAACACAGCATTTACCACCATGCTATAAATAACGTTCCGGTTATTATTACAATCATGATTGTTTATTAAGGCTGCCACTGCTGAAACAATCATGCGCGTCATCATCATTGTTGTTGCCGTTACAATCACAATCCTTTTAGTGAACACTTCACCATCATCACAATAAAATTGTTGTTGCTGTGTTTCCAAGCAAGGCAAAACGACATAATTTCCCTGGGAACCTTGACAGACCCTTAAAAAAGAAAGAAAAAAAAAAGTGGGGTTGGGAGGAGATTTCTAGGAGGGGGGGGGGGGGGGGTGGAAATCCCAAACCCTCATAAACCATGAGGTAATTGAACCGTGCATCTCTGATATCGCCACTCGACCCAATTGGTCAACCACGGTCCAATTAGTGACGGTCTGTGGGCTTCGAAACCCTTGTTTGGGGCACTTGGCGACATGCGTCCTCGGGACCCATACCAAAAAAAGAAATCATAAATAAAGAGGGAAGGACAGAAATGCCTTTTATTCGATACGTGAGGACGAGAAAGGAAAGTAGGTCGATAAATGGTTTGTTCTTCGTCGGGCGTCGTGGGAATGGGAGCTAAGGGGGAAATTTACTTCTAATAGACAAGGGTAAAATAGTATGTATATATATATATATATATATATATATATATATATATATATATATATATATATATATATATATGTAAGTACATAAACATATATTTTATTTAATATAATTATATACATATGCACATATACATATATTTTATATAATACAATTATATATATATATAATATATATACAAATATATATATATATAATACACTGCGGACACACGTTCGCGCGCACACACCGCATTCACCAGTACCATAAAAACATCGATAAACTGCACAATCAAGAAATTCTCACCACACCAGTGACAATCATAACGAAGAAAAACCAATACATCAAAATAAAGAAACATCGGATCAAACTTTGAAAAAATCACATATTTCGAAAGACCACGAATCTTCCCAAAACGGAAAACCCCAAAACACTTTTATAAAAGAATAAAAAAAAATATAAAATAACCTAACAGCAGAAGACATCCAAGAAGGACTCCGTATCCGTAAGAGAAACAATAGGAATAATAAACTCTCGCCGATGTCCCTCCGAATAAAAGGGCAAAAGGAGTAACGTAACATAGACCCGAGCAACAGACCCGAGCCTTAATAAAGCTTATCGGGAAGTCATCGGACACGTTTGTCATGTCCAGGGTGTGTTCTCTGCCGGGAGGGAAAAAAAAAAAAAAAAAGACACCGAGGAAGAATAATGGGAAAGATTTAGTGAGCTTCGATAGGACGAGTCAATTTGCATAGCATTCCAGCTCATAATAATAATAATAATAATAATAATAATAATAATAATAATAATAATAATAATAATATAATATTATAATAATATTATTATTATTATTATTTTATTATGAGCTGGAATACTATGCAAATTAGCTCGTCCTATCGAAGCTCACTACATCTCTCCCATTATTCTTCCTCGGTGCCTCATTATTATTATTATTATTATTATTATTATTATTATTATTATTATTGAAAGAAATCGCTGCATCAGCTGCACTGATCTTGAATAGAGTCTTCTCTATTTTCCTTACAGAGAAGACTATATATACAAGATCAATGCAGCGATTTCTTTCAATAGTACTTGCTTAAAAGAAGGTCTCTTGCCAATTATTATTATTATTATTATTATTATTATTATTATTATTATTATTATTATTATTATTATTATTATTATTCAGGAGATGAACCCTTTTCATATGGAACAAGCCCACCAAAGGGGCCACTGACTTGAAATTCAAGTTTCCAAAGATTATGGTATTCATTAGGAAGAAGTAAGAAGAAGTAAAGGGAAATACAGAAAGAAGAGATCTCACTTATTACAAAAGAAAAAATAAATTAATAAAGAGATAAAATTATAAGTAAATTATTAAAATGTATGGTTAATAATAATAATAATAATAATAATAATAATAATAATAATAATAAAACTGGAAAATGTAGAAAATAAATGCAACTACTAGTTTAATGATTACGCAGGTGTTAAACAAGTATTTTTGCAAACGAAAAATCTAAGAATTATGTACTGAATATGAGTAATGAACAAAACCATGCTGGACTTAATAGAAAAACATAATTTGTGTCTTTAAAAGGCAGGGTGAGGATTACTAATATTGGTCCTACTACTCATTATTCATACCTTGCTCCTGCTCTTATACAACACTACGATGAGGACTGCCATTGCTTTGTACGGAGCACTCTTATAGCCAAGCATATTATAGACAATGTTAGCCAATACATATATCTTGTTATGAAACAACTTCCCCTTTTTTTAAATTATTTGTATGTATATATATATGTATATATATATATATATATATATATATATATATATATATATATATGATCTATTGTGTGTGCTTGCGTTTGGGTGCAAATCTCTCTCTCTCTCTCTCTCTCTCTCTCTCTCTCTCTCTCTCTCTCTCTCTCTCTCTCTCTCTCTCTCGCAATAAACAGCGACGTTATTCTAAACCGGGCATATCATCGACACGCATCGATTCTAGAGCCAACAACTTGTTTGACCCGGGAATGAATTATTTCGAACAATGGCAACAACATCCAGACATCAAGGTGTTTGTTTACAGAGCGCGAGATACTCGGGAGATACCTTCCAAACGGCTGACTCTTACACTTTCTCAAAACCACCTTACACTTCCAGATAGCGTCCGGCACCTCCCCAAATAAATTGGCAGATGCCCGGGCAATGAGCGCAATAAATAAATGAGAGAGCGAAAACATAACCGGGCAAAAAAGGAGACGTGTCAATCAGCTACAGCAGTCGCGGATTTAAATAAGCTTATCTCGTCTCCGACTTCACGCAAGTATAGCACAGTCTCCCCAAAAACGTATGCTAACAAAATGTTTAATTCGAAGCGAGGAGGTTTCGCCTTGTTGCGCATGCTCCGAAAGCGACCGAAGTTCAGAGAGAACGAGAGCAATAATTCTCCGATCAGAAATGTGTGTGTGTGACCTTAAGACGCAGGGTTGATCGATCTCGCCGTTTGGGAATCGACCGAAATATAAAGAAAAGCGGGCAATTACTGGACGCATCTAATTCGAGAAGGAGTCTTTTTTCTGAAATGTTTACTTTAGTAGAGCATTCGAGAGCAGAGCTGTTAGCCGTTGTTCGCGGTTTTTTAACACGAGACTTTGCAGACGTAAAGTTCCCGATAACGTCAAATGGCTCGACTACTTAGTTCTTTAATTTCTCAAAAAATCAGACACAAAAAAAAAAATAGCTGGAGTTTTTTTGTATTGGTTTAATTTACCTGAGGTTTTCGAAAAGTAGTTGCGTATTATCCACTGCTTAAGAGGCTCTAAAAACTTTATTATAAGAGAACAACATCTTTATCATAAAACTTCGAAAAACATACTTGACTATCAAACACTATATATATATATATATATATATATATATATATATATATATATATATATATATATATATATATATATATATATATATATATATATATATGTATACAATATGTATAAATAGACAAATTGCCACTGACTTAAATAAAAATTGCATAAAAAGAAATATGCCCAAATAACACACGTATATATAATGTATGTAAATATAATATATATATATATATATATATATATATATATATATATATATATATATATATATATATATATATTGTTTACGTGTGTGTGGGTGGGCGCGCGTCAGTGCATGTGGAGTTAGCATTACCCGCTGTAAAAACCCTAAGAGTATATCCAACCATGTTGATTATAAGACATTAACTACAGTAAACTGTAGTAGCAAAACTGATACCTAATATTATAAAATATCTGTATTATTTACTTCGCAATTCAAAATCATAAAATAATTAATCTAGGCACAAGAAATTAAATTCACTGACCTGCGTTAATACAAAGGGGATTGACCACTCTCAATGCACTATCCATATTGCAATGGAAATTAATCAATTGACTATAAGCTAAAGTTTTATGCTTTCAAATATTCTCATACTTGGTACATTAAGTTCAAATGAACCTCGCATGTTATCTGGTGACAACTCTATTTTCAGCCTCAGTATGATTTTTTTTTATAATATGAAGTGACAGTAATTACTTTCGTTAGAAATAAGTTACCTTATAGAACTGAATATAGAATGTCGGCCAGAGACCAAGCACTGGGACCTATGAGGTCATTCAGCGCTGAAACGGAAATTGACAGTAAATGGTTTGAAAGGTGTAACAGGAGGAAAACCTCGCAGCTGCACTATGAATTAAATGTTAAGAGAAATTGGAAAGTAAGATGAAAGAAAGAGAATATGAAAGGTGATACAGTAAAAGGAACGAAAGGGGTTGCAGCTAGGGGACGAAAGCACGGTGCAAGGAATCTTTATTAATGCCTACAGTGCACCGCATGAGGTGCATTGTAGGCACTACCCCCTTATGGGGTAAGTTACCTTATAATAATAACCATAACTGGTACTAATATACTACTACTAAGAATAATGATGAAAATGAAATAATCACAATGAAAAGAAACACAATGGTAAATGGCGAAAATAGCAGACTAACCTTACTCTCAGCTAATATACACAACACGCTGATTATAGCAATGGAATAACCAAAAGCGATTCTTCAAAATCCTTTTATGAATATTAGAAGATTTTACGACCCTTCAAAAAAGCTGCTGACAATTTTACCAAATAAAGGTACTTCGAAAAAAAAACACGATTTTACAGATAAGAGGAAAAATAAAGAAAAAAGAAAAAAAAAACTTTCCGTGCTTTGTAACTATAACTTTCAGAACGCAAGTCAGACAACCTTATCCCCCCCAACAATCCCCAACCCCCAAGCCTTTAACAGGTCATTCAGTTAGGTCATTATGTTTGGCTCATTAACTCCCAAAGGACCTTCAGTCTTTTGGAAGAAACCTGCTTTCCGTCTTTCGAGTTTTTTTTTTTTTATTTTAAGTCTGCGAAAGCTTTTTTCTTCCCTGTTATTAAGAAAAGTGTGATGGAGGAATACTTAAACAGTCTCGCCTCTGACAATATCTTCATCAGATCTAACTACGTTATAAGGAGATAATGAATGGAAAAAAAATAGAAAAATAAAAAAGGCGCTTGAAAATACAAAATCATTGTTTTACGCTCCTAAATATGCAGAGCTTTCTTGAAAGGTTTAATTTATTCTGCTCCTGATAGGCAATTAAATAAATGTATTGGTTTTATTTTTTTGGTTTTGGGGAAGATGGGCACATTTTTCGCTTCAGCGATGTGTACTTGTGCGTATTTAGCGTAAACGAAAACAAAGGTATTCTGACTCATTTCTCTCTCTCTCTCTCTCTCTCTCTCTCTCTCTCTCTCTCTCTCTCTCTCACACACACACACACACACACACACACACACACACATATATATATATATATATATATATATATATATATATATATATATATATATATATATATATATATATATATATAATATAAATCACACACACACACACAAATATATAAACACACACACACACACACATATATATATATATATATATATATATATATATATATATATATATATATATATATATATATATATATATATATATATCGTCTGTATGTTTGAGTAAGATACTGGTTCAAACGTAAATTTCCATTTTATTTTTCCCATTCCGCTAAACTTTCTGAAGCTTTTATTTGCATGAAAGCTCAACTTCTCGCACTTACCAGTGTTTAGAATGCAGGAATACAGAAAAAAATATATCTTGAAGAGATACTATAGTTTCTCGAGCTCGACCAAGTTTATTGACACGCCATTGCCAAGTAACTGAGAGAGGGAATTTGTTTCTGGGGAAATCGTTTCACCGTGTCTTTAAACATGGTTGAATCTTAAGCCTTCATGAACAAAGGGGGGCTTTCATTTCTTAAGGAGTCTGTTAACAGGCGTCCAGTCTCTGCCTTTAACAGAAATTACTGAAGGCGACGTTCTTCAACACTGCTTTGTGCTATCGACTATTTGTGTAAGTATGGACACAAACATCTGCCTTTGAATAATTATTAATCCTAAACATGGTTGAATTTTAAGCCTTCGTGTACATAACGGGGCTTTCATTTCTTAAGTCTGATAACAGGTGGCATCCAGTCTCTGCTTATAACAGGTTTTACTGAAGGCGACGTTCTTCAACAGTGCTTTGTTGAATATATAGTTGAATATACAGTAGCATTTAGGCCAAAGGCCAAGCACTAGAACCAATGAGGTCATTCAGCATTGAAACGGAAATTGACAGCAAAAGTTTGAAAGGTGTAACAGGAGGAAAACCTCGCAGTTGCAGCACTATGAATTAACTGTTAGGAGAGGGTTAAGGAAACTCAGGTGGAAGAAAGAGAATATGAACAGAGGTACAGTAAAAGGGGCGAAAGGGGTTGCAGCTAAGGGCCGAGGGCACGCTGCAAAGAACCTTCAGT
>NC_089791.1:24730887-24783387 GCF_040412425.1 Macrobrachium rosenbergii | reverse complement strand
TGTAGCATAATTATTGAAACTTAGTTGCAGATTTCAGAGTAATAAAGTGAGCAAGCTTAAGTCACGAAACCTACGAACTTTCGAGAATATTTATAAAGTCACGAAACCTACGAACTTTCGAGAATATATATAAAGTCACGAAACCTACGAACTTACGAGAATATTTATAAACATTTTTATGAATGGTTTCACCCGTAGGTGAAGGTTACGCCGTCCAGATCTTCCCGTTTTGACAGAGGATATATTGATGGGAAGATCTTGGCACCGAACACTAACGTCTAATTTTCCTATCGTCTTCCCTCTTTTTCACTCTCAGCCCTTGCTGTAACCCACAAAAGTCATCGAACAACCAGGTGCTTAAGTCACAGGCGTCAATCGACAATGTGAAAAAGTAACAGATTCGCCCCTTAAATTGGATATAAACAAGTAAAAAACGCGCCTAAGTTTCTTCCGCGTAATCGAGTTTTCTGTGCAGCCATTACAGCGTATAATCAAGGCCACCGAAAATAGATCCATCTTTCGGTGGTCTCGGTATATATCGTTGTCAGAAGCACGAGTATGCTAACTTTAACCTTAAACAAAATTAAAACTTGAGACAGGTTAGGGCTGCAATTTGCTATGTTTGATGATTGGAGGGTGGATGATCAACATACCAATTTGCAGCCCTCTAGCCTCAGTAGCTTTCAAGAACTGAATGCAGAAAAAGTGCGGACAGAAAAAAAGTGCGGACGGACAGGCAAAGCCGGCACAATAGTTTTCTTTTCAGAAAACTAAAATGGAAAAAGAACCATATAAGAATGTCATAGCTTGGAACTTAAAGAGCCGGTGATACAGTCATGGAACCGACCAATCAGGAGAGTGCTAACTTGAGCAATGCAACTGGGGAAGAAGGTGATTAGAGCAGGGGTTACCAAACTCGTGTCTATAACCCCCTGGGGGTCCGCTAGAGACAGTCTATAGTGGTCAGCGATGAGTGAAATAAATATTCATAATCTTCAAAAATCAAAATGTCATAACTAAACAGCTTTCACTATTATAAAATTAAAAAAATGTTATAGTCGAGCTGAGTTGAGTTGAGCTGAATATAGAATTTAGGCCAAGGCCAAGCACTGGGACCTATGAGGTCATTCAGCGCTGAAACGGAAATGACAGTAAAGAGAGGTGTTAAGAAACCCGGTGCACTATGAATCAGGAAGAAAAAGACGAAGAAAGAGAATGGATGAAAGGAGGTACCTCGCAGTTGCAACTAGGAATCAATTGTTAGGAGAGTGGTTGGAGGAAAAAATCGTTAAAATAATTGAAGAATGAACAGAGAATCGATATGAAGAATAGTGCAAACACAAATGAGGAGGTCAAGAATAAACTGAGTACAATCGAATAGGTGAGTTGCACACAAATGCTAGTAGCCGATGGTGTTTAAACACAAATGACCAATTTAGTCTCAAAATAACCTTAAACATAATGACTGAGTACAGTTACCCGCACAAATGAGAGTGCAATTAGTCTCAAGAATACTACACCAAATGACTGAGTACGGAGGAAAATGTTATAAATAATTGTATGAATGAACAAACACAAATGACTGACAAATGAAGAATAGGTAAGCCTAAACACAAATGACCGAGTACAATTAGTCTCAAGAATAGGTAAGCCTAAACACAAATGACCGAGTACAATTAGTCTCAAGAATAGGTAAGCCTAAACACAAATGACCGAGTACAATTAGTCTCAAGAATAGGTAAGCCTAAACAAACTATAAATCGAGAATATTTTCGAGGCACTGCCAAGAAATGTCAGCTCCCACTCAGAAAAAGTGTGGATATTATCGCGTCTATTGTTTTACGCCAAGGATTTGCCTGAGTGAGCCTGGGTTCAATATTTGATCAGGATTATGTAAATGTAAGTCAAGATCGGATTACCCAAGCATGAAGAGAAGAGCAAGACTTTACTACGACTACATAAATCATCATTATTCGCCAGAGAGTTTACAATGCAAAGTACTGTGTTAGATTTATCTTACAAATAGATTTTTAAAAAAATAAGCCAGGCGGAACTTGAAGCTATAAAGTCATAAAACTGAAATACCAAGGATCAAAATATAAAGTATTGTTTTACAATTTTTCTTTTACTGGGTATAACTAGGTATCTTTAGTGAAATCTACCTGACATAACATAAAAAAAAACAAGTTAAAAATATAGACCGACTGAGACGTAACGAACAATATTCTTCCAGAATGCAAAACTAAAAATCAGTTAGTAAAAAGAGATGATAAAAGAAAATACAGAGAAAACTGACCTAAAACATAAACCGGCCTGAGACGTAAGGACCAATATTCTTCAGGATCACAAAACCATAAATCAAAGAATAAAGGACAAGAAAAAATGTCAAAACAAGAAAAAGCTAATCTGAAAATATAAACCAGACTTGGACGTAAAGAACAATGTTCTTCCAGAATATAAGACCAAAAATCAATGAGTAAAAGGAATGACAAAAAGAGAAAGAAAATATGAAAACTGACATTAGCAAAAAACAACGAGGAATATTTATCAAAAAGAGAAGATATTCTTTCTTGTTCGAACGATCCTCCGGTGACGGCGAGGAGATCAAACGGCCCGGATTTTCTTCCTTTCCAATAACAGACATCAATCAGCATCCCTGCGTGTTTACTTGATTTCCAAAAGGATGTTAAAAGGTCTTTCAATCTGCACTGAGAGAGAGAGAGAGAGAGAGAGAGAGAGAGAGAGAGAGAGAGAGAGAGAGAGAGAGAGAGAGAGAGAGAGAGGTTTCTTTTGTAGCTTCAATAGACAGATGATCAGCCTCATGGTCATGAGGATGAAGTGTGGATCATGAAGGAAGAAATGAGAGAGAGAGAGAGAGAGAGAGAGAGAGAGAGAGAGAGAGAGAGAGAGAGGTCATGATAGAAGCAATGCATTTATTTCTGTGTGTGTGTGTGTGAGAGAGGAGGAGAGAGAGAGATTATGAAGGAAGTAATGTGTGTGTGTGTGTGTGTGTGTGTGTGTGTGTGTGTGTGTGTGTGTGTGTGTGTGTGTGTGTGTGTGTGAGAGAGAGAGAGAGAGAGAGAGAGAGAGAGAGAGAGAGAGATTATGAAGGAAGTAGTGTTTGTTTGTGTGTGTGTGTGTGAGAGAGAGAGAGAGAGAGAGAGAGAGAGAGAGAGAGAGAGAGAGAGAGAGAGAAGAAGAAGAAGAAACTTCGAGCATCCCAATTCGAAGTCTTTTCTCAACTCAAGAACATTCATTACTTCGCATGAATTCATTTTTCGATCTCTCGGGCACCCAAACGTCTTTAAATCTAAGGAGCATATTCGTACCCGGAATAAAATAACCGTCTATATTCGACTGAGTAAGAGTGACATTTTGTAAACGAGCGATAAACTTCTGTAGGGTCACGTGTCAACACAAAACGTTCGCTCACAAAAATGTTTCTGACAAACAACGTTCACTCTAACTCAAAAGCGTCCCTTTGAAAACACGCACGTGTTCAGTGACTAAACAAAACGTTATTTTTAAGCAAGAAGACCCTGTCTACGTTTTTTTTTTTTTTTTTATTAATGAATTGCCCTCCGCATCTGGAAGGAAAGAAAGGTTTATCTTCTAAAAATGAATGGGGGATATCGCAACCTTTTTGGTTTTAAAAGTGATCTGGAAAGAAAGGTTTATCCTCTAAAAATTAACGGGGGATATCGCACCCTTTTTGGTTTTTAAAGCGATCAACTCTGGGTATATAACAAATACAAAGGTTAGGATACACAGAAATCCGGGGGATATCTCCCCCTTTTTGGTTTTTAAACTGGTCAACTCTAATTTTCACGTAACATAACCTTGGTTTATAACAAATGCAGAGTTTACGATACATAAATATCCTCTGAATGGAGATTTTACGAATGATCACAGCAGAAATTCCAACACCTAGATACACGTTTGCCCCTCCTCTGGTATAAGCCGCTAATACCCACCGTTGTAAAAACGCCAGAGGGTCGGTGATGTGAGAGAGAGAGAGAGAGAGAGAGAGAGAGAGAGAGAGAGAGAGAGAGAGAGAGAAGATGGCGTCTGTGTGTGGAAGTGATCAGTCACACGCCTGCTGATTAATCACAGGTGATAAAGTTTCTAAGGGGCCCATTAGCCTATTATATGTGATGGATGGTTAGGACTTTGAGAATTTTCCCCCCCATTTTCCTTTGTTTCTCCCTCCCTTTTATTACATTCTTTTGTAGACTCTCCTTGGCATTGTGATTAATCTGTTAAACTACCTTATATAATGTTTAATGAGTCGTATACATACATACAAACACATATATACATTATCTATATCTATATCTATATATCTATATCTATCTATCTATCTATCTATCTATCTATCTATCTATCTATCTATCTATATATCTATCTATATATATATATATATATATATATATATATATATATATATATATATATATATATATATATATATATATATGGGGACTTTGTTATATGTCATTCCTCAATATCATTAAAGATACTTAACGTATTTACAGCACTATTCTCTATAAAAATAGCAACAAACTTAAATGTTGCTATATAATTTCCAAACAACAATGACGACAGTAAACGACTGTATATAAACACCGCATTAAGTAAAAAAAAAAAGTGTACAGGAGAACATAAGAGAATATTGTATAAATATCTTATGGTTGGTTTCACTTCAGTGGCATCGAAAAGAGAGAGAGAGAGAGAGAGAGAGAGAGAGAGAGAGAGAGAGAGAGAGAGAGAGAGAGAGAGAGGTTTACACATTTACGTATTACACCCATCCGAAAACAAGAACCGAATCAACGTGGCCCGTACCCCTCCGCTAGGACCCACCAGAGGAGGGGGGGGGGGGGCGGAGGCCCCGCAGTCAACTTAGAGAGCGAGAGCGAACGTAATACGCATAACTGCATAAATTCATCCTCCCTCAGGGCAAACCCAGTCCCGTGCCATATGTTGCTTGGGGAAGTCTCGCCATATTTCATAGCGTAGCCTCTGGTTACGACCCTGAGCCATTATTCGAGCGCTATCCCTTGGTTCACTACTGGATGAAAAGAAGAAAAATTAAAAAAAAAATGAATCTCCGAAAGTTTCCAGAAATGAACAGGTCTTCGCCAATCGCTGTCGCCTTCCTAAAGATCATTTAAACGCTGAGTTCGAGATCTGTCTCTTGGTTCAATAATGGATGATAAGAGAAAATATGAAATAGTTAATTTCCAAAGGGTTCCAAAAATAAACAAGTCTTAACATTTCGATATCGTCTTCGTAAAGACCATTTAAAGGCTGTGATGCTGTGATCTGGAATCCGGTATTGCCCATAAGCTTTTTTTTTTCCAGATATATTCCTTTGTTTCTTAAGCCCCATACAACCTGCTAAAACAAATAAAATAAAAATAAATAACAGCTCAAAAACAACCATTCTCTGTCTATTCCTTTATTCCAACTGGAAGGGGAGATAGAGGTTTGTGATGCTTTGACCTGGAATCCAGTGAAAAACACGATAAATGCTCATTCCTGTGATCTCATTCCAGATCTAGACCTCGTTTCTTTTCTGGAAATAAAAACCTCATTCTCTCCCTACTTCCTCGACTTACAGAAGGGAAAATCAGCATGTGATGTGGCAACCTAGAATCCCTAACTGCCAGTAAGTCCGTATTCAAGATCTATACCTTCTTGCCTTAACGAAAAAAAAAATTATAGCCTTGGAAACTCCCCTTTCTCTCTTTCTCTCTCTCTCTCCTATTCTCGACCTACTGGAAGGGAAAACCTCTCTCTCCCTCTTACCTCGACCTACTGGAAGGAAAAACTCTCTCTCTCTCTCTCTCCTCCTATTCTCGACCTACCGGAAGGGAAAACCTCCCCTCTCTCTCTCTCTCTCTCTCTCTCTCTCTCTCTCTCTCGACCTACTGGAAGGAAAAACCTCTCTCTCTCTCTCTCTCTCTCTCTCTCTCTCTCTCTCTCTCTCTCTCGACCTACTGGAAGGGAAAACCTCCTCCCTCTCTCTCTCTCTCTCTTCTTCCTCTTACTCTCGACCTACTGGAAGGAAAACTCTCTCTCTTCTCTCTCTCTCTCTCTCTCTCTCTCTCTCTCCTATTCTCGACCTACTGGAAGGGAAAACCTCTCTCTCTCTCTCTCTCTCTCTCCCTCTTAGTCTCGACCTACTGGAAGGAAAACTTTTTCTTTTCTCTCTCTCTCTCTCTCTCTCTCTCTCTCTCTCTCTCTCTCTCTTACTCTGGACCTACTGGAAGGGGAAGTAGGTACGTGATGCTGTAACCTGGAATCCAGCCAAGGAACGACAAGTGCTTATTACGGCTGTTATCGACGGGATCTTTCTCTTAGACCCACAGCAGATGGGGAGTTGACGGAAACCTTCTGCAGGAGGCAAAAGGGCTTTTACGACTGCACTCGCTGCCGTTAATGGTACCTTCGGAGCATTCCGAAATCGCGGGAATTTACCGAATTAATTATGGTAATGGCTCGGAGTAGAGAGATTGGTACTGAGCATATGGTGTTGCTTTCCCCCAATTTCAGCGGGTCTGAAATTATGCATTTGAGCGAGCTAGTGATGGCTAGAGTACTGCTTGTATGGGATAAACACAAGTATATCGTAGTTTAACCAGATCACTGAGCTGATTAACAGCTCTCCTAGGGCTGGCCGGAAGGATCACATTTATTTTACGTGGCTAAGAACCAACTGGTTACCTAGCAACGGGACCTACAGCTTATTGTGGAATCCGAACCACATTATGACGAGAAATGAATTTCTATCACCAGAATAAATTCCTCTAATTCTTCATTGGCCGGTCGGAGAGTCGAACGCTGGGCCAACAGCGTGCTAGCCGAGAGCTCTACCCACCCCTCCAATGAAGAACTAAAAACTATGTATGTGCGTGCATGTATGCAAAGGTTAAAATACCCTACGGTGATATATGAAAACACTGCGTGTACGGAAATGAGAATACACGGTAATAATACACATGTTTGTGTATATGTATGTCTTATTATCTGTAAAGAAAAAAATTACTTCTTTAAAGCCATTCTCTCTTTATTTACAATTCATTTCAAATACTGAAGTTTGATTTTACGTATAAAGGATTTCAAAGGACTTAGCTAATACACCTTGAAAGTAAATGCCCGTGATTCACCTTTAACTGAATAAAATTGTTTATCTAAATTCTTTACAAGTTTATAAGAATTGCAGATTCCCATTTAATGCTGAAAGATGGCAACAATAATTAAATACGTTTATGGTAAAACCACTAAGAAAATCATTTCATTGCAGAGATTTTTTTAATGAAACTATTCGTAAAACAGCTCGCATAATTAGAGTAACTAGATTCATAATTACCTTTGGATTTGATAACCAAAATCCAAAATTTACCATTTTCTTAAAAAAAAAAAAAAACTTTTCAATTAATTTCATCTAAAGGCTAATTATTTTGTTTCCCCTGAACACTTTTAAAACGAAACATGAAAACAATGAAAGTAAATGCTGCTATGCATGCAACCAGTTATTTTGGATATGGAATAATGTTTTCAATTGTCAACAAGATTGTAATTACTGATAGTTTTGAGTTTTTAATTGAAGAGTTTAAACACTCTTAGGGAAAAAGTTGCGCACTGCGCTATCCGTTCCACATTCCAGACAGGTATACCAAACCGGGAATAGCCGGGAATACCCATGTGCATACTCTGTTAACAATGTTTCAACCGGTTTAAAACTATCAAATAAATATCAAATGACTTGGACGGCATTTCTTTTCTTTCAGTTTTCATGTTAAAAATGAAAAAGGTTTGTATTCAAAGTTGTATATAAAATTTTTCGTGTTAAAGGGGGTGGTTCCAAAGGGTGCCATCCTTCCCGATTTTATCCCGTATTTGGGGATGAGTCTGCTAGGCCCGAGCCTTTCTCTAACCTGGCTACGTGCTGCCACAGTTGATTAAATACTTAGTACATTATTTCCTGATTAAGTATACATTTCCTTTGCGGTATTTAACGGAATGACCTTACAATGACCTTAAGACGCTCGACCTTAATGAGAAACGAATGCTAACGATTCTCCTGGTAAAGCGAATATCTTTAACACTTGACAGCAAGATATACATACATACATGCATATACATGCATATACATACATACATGCATATATATATATATATATATATATATATATATATATATATATATATATGAAGCATCGGCTACAAGTCATACACACATACATCCATATGTATATATATACAATGTATATATATACACATAAAGGCCGACCACAGGAACACATATATATGATTCTTATCTCTACCGATGCACGAAATTTGGTAACGTTAATCATGGCCCAGACTTGAACATACAACTGTCAATGAATGTCAGACCATGTCGGCGCAAAAGCCTCTGGCACTCACGGGGGGTCAGAGTATAGAGCCACGAAATTTACCCCAAATCAATATCCCTGAAATCGGTAACATACTGAGTAAATCCTCGCCCTCAATAGCCAAGGTAAAAGATGTATGTGTGGGTGTGTGTATATATATACATATATATATATAATTATATATATATTTATATATACTGTATGTATATACATATGTATATATATAATTATATATATAAATATATACTGTATGTATATACATATGTATATATATTAATCTATTTATGAATGTCAGTGGCATTGGCAATTAATTAGAGAAAAGGTTAAATCCACAAGCAGGACTGAACCAGCATCCAATATGCTTTAAGTGAGAGTTTTACAAATAACAAGTCACTTTAAAGTACATATACATATATATATATATATATATATATATATATATATATATATATATATATATATATATATATATATATACATACGTTAATTTGACTGGTGATTTGTAAAACCCTCACCACAAGCATATTGGATGCTGGTTCAGTCCTGCTTGTGGATTTAACTTTTCTCTAATTAATTGCCAGTTAATATATATATTATATAAATAAATTAATATATATATATACACATAATATATATATATATTAATATATATTCATTTATTTATTTATTCACATATAAGATCTTCATCACTAACCTGCTTTTATTTATCATTTTTTCAGAAATTTGACTTTCAGCAACAAAAAAATACTATACTATAAAAAAGAAGGAAATCAAATATAACTCCCGCTTTAGTCTCAAAATGCATTAGTATTCCACCTGAAATTCACTGCTTTTGAAGTCCTTGACAGGGATTAAATCTTTTGTATGCATTTCTGTAGATTAATTTCACTTAATTGACTTTCATTCCATAATTTAAAAAGGGCGAATAATTATAAAGAATAATTAATTGCTGTGCTACAGAAAGATGGGAAAAGAAAAAAAGAGACAATTATTATAAAAATATTTTACAGAAAGAAGGAAAAAGAAAAAAAAAGACGAATAAATACATTCATATATACATTTAAAATTTTTCTATGCCTATTTTGCTTTTATAAAACCTGTAATTAAGGATGTTACAATAACTAATAAGATAAAATTAATAAAGAGATAAAAATAATAATTATACAAATAATAAGATAATAATAATAGTAATAATAACAATAATAATAATGATAATAATCATAATGATACTAATAAGATCATAAGAAGAATAATAATAAGAAAAAATAAATAACAAACAACAACAATAACTAAACAAAGACAACAACAACAGAACCAACGAAACTACAGCCATCGGCAACAACATGACAACAACAAAAAAGAAACAACTTAATGACAAGTCGAACTTCCGAAGACAAAAACAACAAAAATATGATATAACGAGAATTGTAGCACAAAAAAAATGACAAAAATATCACAATAAAAAATACGATAACAGCAGCCACAAAATATGGTAGCAGCTGGCATACGCCGACTTCTCTATTTAAAAAAAAAAAAAAAGATGCTATCGCAAACAAAATGCGTATCAGAATCTCAGGTTAATCACGGTAATTAGATGAACGTGGCTGATAACAGCTTCATTAAAAGATGCGTAACGGGTAATTTGTCTTTTACTGCAGAATCAGATAACGTATTTATCTTAGGACGGGAATTAATAAGGCAGCTACCTAAAACAACGATATTTTTAATACATAATATTGTATTTCACTTCGTCTCGAAAATGAAAATATGGAAGACATTAAATTTTGTTATAATGTTTTTGAAAAGAAAGAACTGACGAGATTTTTTTTTTAAATTATATGTTTAATGTACTTTGAGATATTTATCCCATATAGCTTTTGAAGGCTAGGAATTCAAATTTATATTAAGGAATTGAGTTGAACTGAATTTAGTATTTGGGCCAAAGGCCAAGCACTGGGATCTATGAGGTGTTTCAGCGCTGAAGCGGAAACTGACAGTAAAAGGTTTGAAAGGTGTAACAGGAGAAAAATCTCGCAGTTGCACTATGGATCAATTGTTAGGAGAGGGTGGAAAGTAAGATGGAAGAAAGAGAATATGGAAGGAGGTACAGTAAAAGGAACGAAAGAGGCCTTCGGCACTCTGCAAAGAACCTTGAGTAATGCCTACAGTGCGCCGCATGAGGCGTACTGACGGCACTACACCCCTACGGGGTTTTTATTAAGGGGTTATGAGACAAACTTCTTGTATTTTTCGTTTTATAATATTATCCGTAGTAGCTACATTTCAACCGTATTCATTATTATTGTGATTATTCAAAAACAATTAATATCCTGCTAATAAAATTCTCAATTTGCATTCAAATTAAAATATCCGCTTCTCCATTAACAACGCAACGATCTCTCTCTCTCTCTCTCTCTCTCTCTCTCTCATCATAACATTTTAACATTTATATATATATATATATATATATATATATATATATATATATATATATATATATATGGTGTGTGTGTGTAATATACACACACATGTATATATATATGATTACACACATACACACACACACACACACACACACATATATATATATATATATATATATATATATATATATATATATATATATATATATATATATATATATATAACATATATAATTTAAAAAACAATAAGCCTAGCACCCTCCCCGACTATTCCCTCCCTCCCCGCTCTCGATCGATGCCAGTCTTTGACAGACGGGCCGTAACACCAACATCTTTTGACAAACGCCCAAAATATTCCCCGCGACAATCGGCCCGGGCGGCGGAAGCGACAGATTTCCGTAGAGAGATGACGGGGAAAGGCACGCCTGGAATTTCGCACCAAATATCGACGGGTGGCGGCGATATTCCCCCCAATTCCAGCCGCGATTGAGAGAGAGAGAGAGAGAGAGAGAGAGAGAGAGAGAGAGAGAGAGAGAGAGTGGAATTGAGGAATCAGAAATCGTTACTGGGATAAGGGAGGGTAATGTAAAGACGGGTGTACATACAAATGGGGACGATACACGTTCTGATAAGGACGTAGTGACGACCGTCACAGGTAGGTACGTTAAGGTATCTATAACAGGTTGGTTAAACTGACTGACGTATGTCTGTATGTACATATATATATATGCATATATATATATATATATATATATATATATATATATATATGTGTGTGTGTGATGTACACAATTATATACATATATATATATATATATATATATATATATATATATATATATATATATATATATATATATATATATATATATATATATATATATATATTATATTTCCCAAAGACACTTTCAATAAAAAGTGCAGAAAACAAGATAACAGATACTGCCAAGTTCATCTCGTAAGTGCTGAATCAAGGATTATATCCAAAGAGCAGAAATCTTCCACAGCATCACAGACCTGCCTGACTGATGTCAACTCACACCAGATGTTAAAAACAATGTAAATATGTATGTATGTATGTATGTATGTATGTATGTATGTATGTATGTATGTATGTATGTATGTATGTATATATATATATATATATATATATATAGATATATATATATATATATATATATATATATATATATATATATATATATATATATATATATATATATATATATATATATATACTTTTATGAGTGTGAATGTCTGAATGTAAGAAAAGTACAGCGCTAAGGAAGAGAGATGTAGATAAATCTTTTTTTTTTTTGTGAAATATGTGCGTAGAAAGGTCATCGAATTGCACAGAAAGTATATACATACTGACAAATCAATTGACATAACCGGCAGATGCAATATTGCATCCGTCGAGACACATGGTTTAAATGCTTGTTTGTTAAAACACGGAAGCTCTTAATATGAAACAAAACTTGTGTTGTAGCATAAAGAATTGCTGATTTAGAGTGAAGGAACACATCTTCCCACCCACCGCTCCGTTTTTTTTTTTTTTTGGTTATAAGTGTACTATTTGAGTTAAAACCGCTTTACACTCACACCTAAGATATCCTGCACCTACAAAATTACTAGTACATTCTCTTAATATTTGCCTTTCAGCCAAAATTGTTCATTCATAATTTTATTTCAACCTTCAAGGTATTTCGACAAAATACTGGAGACATAATTACGACCGTACGTGAAGACAGAATGACATTTTTGCCATTTTTATCTTCATAACGAATTGGCCTGAAGCCTTCAAATTTCGAAAGGGAACTTTACCTTATCAAAGTCTACTATTTACAAGATTCTGAGGACCTTGCGCCGATACATTGCTTAGTTTTCAAATATACGAGACATGGAGGGGGATAGATTATAATATTTAGGCCAAAGGCCAAGCGCTGGGACCTATGAGGTCATTCAGCACTGAAAAGGAAATTGCGAGTAAAAAGGTTTTAAAGGTGTAACAGGAGGAAAACTTCGCAGTTGCACTATGAGGCAAAGAGGGTGGAAGGCAAGATGGAAGAAAGATAATATGAACGGAGGTACAGTAAAAAGGAATGGAAGGGGTTGCAGCGAGGGGCCGAATGGACGCTGTAAATAATCTTAAGTTATGCCTACAATGCATCGTGTGAGGCGCACTGGCGACACTATCCCCCTATGGGGAAAGTCAAAGAAATTAAATTTTCTCTTAACTGAGGAATAATTTATTTAATGCTCTAAACAACTGAATCTTCGGGTTTCTTTGACGTTTATTTCTCTTTAACGTTTATTTCTCTTTATTTCCCTTGACCTTCTGTGTTGATTCTGATGACTCACGGGGCTCTTACGTTTGTTTAGGACTGTTGACACTGATGTAACCTCTTGCTCTTCCATGGGAAGACTTGTCAAGAGAACTGATTTTTATTTACAGGCCAATAAGAACGTTCCATTTCATGGGGTCCTACAAGAAACTTGAAAGCACATTAAAAAAACTAATGGCATTTTGACATTTCCAAGTTAGCTGTTATTCTATTAATAAGCCACATCCACTCGGTTGGATATCAGATGGATACTGAACAATGCCGTTTCTTTAAAACACAGAAATTTATCTGTCTCCTTTATCCAACTGATTTCCTCCCTCACAATACAATTATTTCTGCAAAACAAAATCTCTAGATTTTTCCACTACACTTTCGAAAAGATTTAACTTTTTCTCTGTTTGCTTCAGCTGAAGTGAACTTGTGGCCATCCGACTCAAATTCACCCCCATCAATACGAGGTTTCTCTCCTCTCAATATCATTTTACGAATTCTGCTCATCTGCATTTCTCCTCTTCACAATCAAGCAAAAGTTTAGGGAATTATCCCCCACCTCAATGGGTGACTCAGCGCGAAAGGTGACACCGGACACTCCTAAACAAATCCCCAGTATTTACAAATTCTGCGCATTTTCATAAGCCCCTCTCTGACAATCGATCGTGACTTGGCCGAAATACGATAACGCTTATCACTCCTCCAATATCCGAGAATATTCTGTTTCACGCTTGTCTTTTATAAATTCATTTGAAATGAGAAGGTTTGCCTAAGACTGACTCTCTCCTCTCCTCCTCTGACGGAGACCGGGAAAGTATTACTGCATTTGCCATTAGTTTTACGTTACAAAGATTTTGAAGATACGCCTCTTTAAGGGCTTTCATGAGGCAAACTGCATCATTTGCATTGTTGTTCGGCGAAGATAAGCACTATTATTTATTTACTTCCTCGGATATTTCTATTTGGGGTTACGACGATGGTCAGCAACATAATCATAATTCTCGTCGCTCCCTACATACAAACGCAATTAAGAAGCGCAGCAGAATATCAATTTGTGTTAGTAGATTATTTAGCAGATTTTACTTTCAAGATGGTACCTCGTCTCTCTCTCTCTCTCTCTCTCTCTCTCTCTCTCTCTCTCTCTCTCTCTCTCTCTCCTTAACTCGTTTTTCATAACTTTAATCTATATTTGGAAAAACCCAACCTTAATATATACATATATATGTGTGTGTATATATATATCCCATATAACAAATGGGAAAAAGCACCCATATTAAAATGGGAAAAGCAGAAGAATATATATATATATATATATATATATATATATATATATATATATATATATATATATATATATATATATATATATAAATATAAAGATTTCCACTCTCTCTCTCTCTCTCCAATGAGAAAGTTGGTTTGGAAATCTGAGAGAAAATAAAGCTAACGAAACTAATCGTTTATACGAATCACAACTGGCTACTCTGGAGTAGCCCTCCATGACGTCACGCTTCACAAGCCGCTGGTTTGTTTACAACCTTACTAAACCTCCCCTCCCTAACCAACCCCAAACAACACCCCCACCCCCACCCACCCCGCCCTCTCCCAGCCCGGCTAATTGGATGCAACGGAAGGAGAAATAATCTGTTTGCCTCTTATATATGACGGAAAATTATGGGATAAGGGCTATCGTCGAACAATCTGAGCGCGGGGAACAATAGGATCATAGGATCATGATGGAACGGACGGACTCTTGTTCTCCCCGAGTCCTATAGGACCGAAACTTGTGTGCATGTTGACAATCTGCCCCGACAGATGGCCGGTGGATCCTCTAACAGGAGGGAGAGAGAGAGAGAGAGAGACATTGAAATCTGTGATTCTGAAGTATGTAATCTTTCCCCCATTTTTTTACTCTCAATGACGGGTTATCGATCCGTATCTTCTGTTCTTTTTTAATCCACTTTCTTTTTTTCTCTCTTTTTTTTACGGCCGAGCGTTATGATTGAAAGCGATAGGATCACTCTTAATGTTCGAGAGCTTAATGGGCCGAGATAGAATGTAAATACGGAAGCGCGACAGCTGCGCCTGCGCTGTGTAAACCCAGGGAACAAAAGGCGATATGCCATTAGTTCTCTCCTAAAAGTGATTGGACGATCTTAACTGGTGCCGAGATCATTGTATTATCATTTTTTTGTAATCGGGAATCCTTCAAAAAAAAAATCGAACAACTGGAGAAAAATGAGGATCGCCAGAAGGGGATAAATAATCGAAATGAAATGAACAAATGCAAATTCATCGTGGGTTGCTTTTTTGAAGCCAAATAATAATAATAATAATAATAATAATAATAATAATAATAATAATAATAATAATAAAATGACACTAACAGAAATATCATAGATTTTTTAAAGCCAAAAAATGCTAAATAATAATAATAATAATAATAATAATAATAATAATAATAATAATAATAATAATAATAATAATAATAACAGAAGTGGCAAACAATTAATCAAGCGAGTCCCATTTAATAAATCAAAGGTCAAAAAAAGGTGAACAACAAAAGGGAAGATGACAAATAACGAAGCAAGAAAAAAAATGATAAGACGACTAGAAATAAATCATAAAAAAGAGTGATAAAATAAGAAAAAAAATTAGAAGATAGGACACAGAGAGAGGAGCCCAAAAATGTTGAATAATAATAATAATAATAATAATAATAATAATAATAATAGTAACAACAACAACAAAGCGACACTAACAACAGAAGTACCAAACAACCAATCACGCGAGACCCATTTAATAAATCAAAGGTGAAAAAAATGTTCAAAAACAATAAGACGACAAATAACGAAGCGAGAAATAAAATGATAAGACGACAAGAAATAAATCTTAAATAAAAGCGATAAAAACCAAGAAAAAAAAATGATAAGAAAGGACCCAGAGAGAGAAAATGCCATGCCCTTCAGGAGAGGAGCTCCCCTCCCGATCCTTATCTTAACGTCCTTTTAATTGCACGGCGCCTCCGCCTATAAATCCGAGGAATATGATAATGGCGGCGTTGGATGTGACCTGTTGTGACCGCGGACGTAAACTAGGGATGGCTGATTTGCATAATCTGGAAGGTCTCCGGGATGGCATCTGTTTCAAGATGCGCGCCCTCAGGAAAGCGACAGCTGCGAATGTAAACAAAAAAAATATACGACCTAAAAAAAGAGAGAGAGAGAGAGAGAGAGAGAGAGAGAGAGAGAGAGAGTATACTCATTGCATTCAAGATTATTTTTACGGTGTCTATAATGCCCTTCATTTCAATTTCCTGAGAGAGAGAGAGAGAGAGAGAGAGAGAGAGAGAGAGAGAGAGAGAGAGAGAGAGAGTACAGTCATTGCATTCAAAATTATTTTTGGCGATGTCTATAATGCCTTTCATTTCAGTTGAGAGAGAGAGAGAGAGAGAGAGAGAGAGAGAGAGAGAGAGAGAGAGAGAGAGAGAGAGAGAGAGAGAGAGAGAGAGAGTACAGTCACTGCATTCAAAATTATTTTTGGCGATGTCTATAATGCCTTTCATTTCAGTTGAGAGAGAGAGAGAGAATAGTCATTGCTTTCAAAATTATTTTTACAGTGTTTTTAATGACTTTCATTTCAAATTCCTGAGAGAGAGAGAGAGAGAGAGAGAGAGAGAGAGAGAGAGAGAGAGAGAGAGAGAGAGAGAGAGAGAGAACAGTCACATCTTTCAAGATTATTTTTACAATGTTTTTAATGCCTTTCATTTCAAATTCCTGAGAGAGAGAGAGTAGTTATTGCTTTCAAAATTATTTTCTACAGTGTCTATAATGCCTTTCAATTCAATTTCCTGAGAGAGAGAGAGAGAGAGCAGTTACTGCTTTCAAAATTATTTCCTAGTGCTTCTAATTACTTTCATTTCAGTTTCCTGAGAGAGAGAGAGAGAGAGAGAGAGAGAGAGAGAGAGAGAGAGAGAGAGAATAGTCGTTGATTTCAAAATTATTTTTACAGAGTTTATAATGGCTTCCAATTCAGCTTACTGAGAGAGAGAGAGAGAGAGAGAGAGAGAGAGAGAGAGAGAGAGAGAGAGAGAGAGAGAGAGTAATTGATTTCAAAATTATTTTTACAGTGTTTATAATTCCTTTCATTTCAATTTCCTGAGAGAGAGAGAGAGAGAGAGAGAGAGAGAGAGAGAGAGAGAGAGAGAGAGAGAGAGAGTAGTTATTGCTTCCAAAATTATTTTCTAGTGCTTATAATTCCTTTAGAGAGAGAGAGAGAGAGAGAGAGAGAGAGAGAGAGAGAGAGAGAGAGAGAGAGAGAGAGAGAGAATAGTCAATACTTTCAAAATTATTTTTAGCCTTTATAATGCCTTTCATTTCAGTTTCCACACACACACACACACAGAGAGAGAGAGAGAGAGAGAGAGAGAGAGAGAGAAAAACCACATAAACAAGGTGATGCGGTCGTGAGCTCTTCAGCATAAAATATGCGCAGAAGTGATTGTGTTCTGTTCTGCGCCTTTAGAAATGCAAATTGATGTTCGTTTTCTTTTCCGATTATCTTATCTGGTCGGGTCGTAGCACACAAAATGTTTTCGTGCGCTTCACGGAAATACAAATAAGGCATTTGCGTTTGTAAACACGGAAAACATTTTGCAAATGTATAGCCACAACGGTTCTGTGCATTTGCCTGCGTACATGAAATCTTTATCACACCGTGATTTATATACAATCATGAAACTACAAATTTTTAATATCAAATTCACGCTACTTCGGGAATATCCTAGATGGGGAATGATCACCGAAGGGGAATTTATAAGTGATAAATGGATCGGTACTGCCAGGTCTCGATCCCTCGACACAGTTACCTTCCAACAACTCCAGTCGACGGTCTGTGAGCAAGAGCCCGTGCTGGCGTAAAGCCAGCTCAATCAAAAACAACAACGGCTTACATGGCGTTAAGGTAATATAAATATGCTACATGCATTAACAAAAATCCATTTAAAAGCTTTGTTGCAAATCGATTTTTGTTATAGCTAAAATTAGTCAAGATATATATGTTTGTGACACCTGATTCTAAAATAAGGTTTCCCGATGAGTTTAGCAATGAACACTAAAAATATCGAACGAACGAACTCAAAATAGTCGGGAGTCCCTGAAAATAAATATTATTAAGTTTAATAAGAACTTATCAGACCTCACAAACAGGCTGGACTGCCAATAGATTCCCAGGAAATACCGAACATAAAATAGTTCCGAAATATAACACAGAAAATGAAGAGTTCTCTAGTTTTCCATATGTTTTTATTCTTATTAAGGGTAAAAGTTATAAAACAAAATGAGGCCACAGAAAATAGGTCTATCTTTCGGTGGTCTCGGTATAATGCTGTACAAACCGCGGCCCATGAAACTTTAAACACCGCCCGGTGGTGGCCTACCCTCTATCCTTGCCAGAAGCGCGATCATGGCTAACTTGAACCTTAAATAACATCAAAACTACTGAGGCTAGAAGGCTGCAATTTGGTATGTTTGATGATATGAGGGTAGTTGATGACCGTATCAATTTGCAGCCTTCTAGCCTTAGTAGTTTTTAAGATCTGAGGGCCGACAGAATGAGTGCGGACGGACAGACAAAGCTGGCACAATAGTTTTCTTTTACAGAAAACTAAAACCAGATTTGCAGTGAACTGCTAAACCTCAAAAGCGCCATCATAAGTGAATGAATAAGTCCTGAAAGAAACAAACGAATTAAGTATTTGGTTTCAACAGCCCGTCCTAAAACGTGTTTTGAATCTCAACGGGATAACAAACTCGCAGCTTCTAATCATCCTTGGTAAGGGATGTAAAACTGCTAAGAGTTGCTGGGTTGTCTTGAAACGGAAGGTGATACAAATTGAAAGAGTGTAATGAGACAAGCCATACACATACATATACATATATAATGTACTGTATATATATTCAGAATCATCAATACTTGATAGCACTTGCTGAAGCTAACCAATGTGGAAGGATATATATATATATACATATATATATATATATACATATATCATATATATATATATAATATATATATATATAAATATTATATATATATATATATATATATATATATATATATATATATATATATATATATGTAGAATATACTGGTCAGCTTTTTACCAGATACATATGTAATTGTAATAGCCACAAGTTGAGAGAGCATTGTGGCTATTACAACTGCACACACACACACACACACACACACGCATATATATATATATATATATATATATATATATATATATATATATATATATATATATATATACATACACACATATATATAATATATAGATAGATAGAGACATAGGGAGATAGATATATCGATACTGTATACGTGTGTATATATATTGGTTTATTCCGGAATTTCTTCCAAGATGCGAAATTTCAATCTGCTTCAAATCTTACACGCACGAACCTCATTATCTATCGAGTAACCAAGAGGTGTATATCCTGGTTTATCAAAATTATTTTCTAAGCGTTTTCACCCTAACCTCTATTCACCTTTCAAAATCTTCTGCTAGTGTTTTACTCAAGACTCTTTAATAATTATTTAATTTTACCCATTTTTTATATCAATATTTCTTTTTATATTTCTCCCATTCTTAATTATTCATGCCACAAATGGTTTTATAATGCCCCCGGATATATACCCTACATGAAATTCAAGATTCTTTAAAAACTGTTTATATTCATCCATTTTTTATATTAATATTTCTTGTTTATATTTTTCCCATTCTTAATTATTCATGCCACTAATGGTTTTATAATGCCCCGTATATATACTCTACATGAACGCAATTAAGACCATAATTCCACCATAACGTAAATAATTTACATTTCATTTACATAGTAATTAAACTGCCAGATGGTAGAGGTAGCTAGAGCCGTTTGGGAAATAAAAGATGTGCGTTATTTTGATTGCATGGGCTGCATATGTAATGGCGGATCGCTATTTATAAATTGTAGAAAATTTTTCTGCGTAAATTTTCGTGAGTATACTGTATGTGAATATAAATAGAACATCTTTATAAGTTTTGTATACACGTATACATCCATATATATATATATATATATATATATATATATATATATATATATATATATATATATATATATGTAAATATACATATACATATATATATACTGTATATGTATATATATATAAATATTTATATATGTATATATGTAAAATATAAATACGTATATAAAATATATATATATATATATATATATATATATATATATATATATATATATATATATATATGTATGTATGTATATATATATATATGTAAATATATATCTATATGTAAATATGTATATATATATATATATATATATATATATATATATATATATATAATTTAGATCTGTACAATAACAAAGTTAGTAAGAAAATACAAACGCTACAAATAACTACATTATTACATTTAATATTAAACCAAAGCATAATTCCTTCCCTCTAAACCCACCACGATTCATTTACCTTTCTCCCGATATCCGGATTATTGCACTCTCTTCACCAGAATTAATTGTCGATGAAACTCTGGAGTTTTTCCTTTCATTCAGCGTATTTCAATGTAAATCTAAAATTAAACGAAATGTCCTTTGTCAATTTTTCTGCGCCATTTCCCAGGTGATTTCCGCTCAAAAGCCTCACATTTAATGTTTCCGGACTTTTCTCCCAAAGCGTCGTTTTCTGTGTCCAAGCAAAGAAAACGGGTACTCGCCTCGTTGGAAAGAGAGAGCGGTAAAGTCTTGTCTAACGCATTCCCTCAGAAACTCGAACGTTATTTATGTTTCCCGGACCTATGCGATATGCCTTCTCCACTGAAGAAGAAGAAGAAGAAGAAGAAGAGGAGGAGGAAGAGGAAGGAGTCAGGAAAGAGGGAAACCAATAAACAGAAAACTGACAGAAATACGAAGCGTGAAATCGCGCTCTTCGAACAAAATCTAAAATCGAACGGCAATCCCGGGCGACAATGGGGATCGGCGGAAGTAAATGCGATACACGCCGGATTAAACCTACGGGCTGGAACGGAAGGGAAGGGAAGGATCCACGTGTGCGGGGTCCTCGCATGGTAATATGGGCGTGTCGGGGTCATCAAAGGCTTTAAGAAAAGGGGGGGGGGCCGGAAGGCGCTTCAATGGGCACCCGGCAGACGCTCAAATTTCCGGACCCCGAGACGTAAATGGAAATAGTCTTTTGAAAGGAAAGTCTCGTTGATCTTACTTACCGTGTCAATCCTCCGGTTACTTTTTTTTTTTCTACTCCTTTCAGTTTATTTGGTTTACGAGATGATAGAATTGTCTCTTTAACAGTGAATTTCTTTTCCTTTTTTTTTTCTTTTTGCAGGCCTGCTGGGACGATGAAACGAATCTCTTAAACTCATGGGAGAAGATTATTTTTTTTTTTACAATTATTCTTGCGCCGAGAGAGAGAGAGAGAGAGAGAGAGAGAGACCTCAGCGATTTGACAAAATACACGAACAAATGAGGCTAATGAGGCCCCTATTGGGTATTTATTTTTTACCTTTTAATAAGTGATCTCGCCTTTGTGTGTTTTCCATTACCTTCTGATGCTTCTTTCTAATGAACAACATATTCTTTGGAAGCTTAAATTCCAAGTCAGTGGTCCCTGGAGGCTCCTTCCATATGAATAGGGTTCATCTTCAGAATAATAATAATAATAATAATAATAATAATAATAATAATAATAATAATAATAATAATAATGAAAAACCAAAATTTACGGTTAATCTTATTCATAAATCTTATAGTAGCTATGGATATACAAGAGACTCATTGTTAATAATATATAGAAATGAGAAAGAAAGCTAATTATGCCTTTGATTCAACAAAGAAAGGAGCAAATCTCAGAATAAAAACTCCGACTGTGAAACTTCGCAAATTTATGCCGAGAGAATTTAGACATTATTTACCTAAAAGAAATTTTATTTGAAAGAGCAAAGGATAATAGACAATAGGTTTATATTAAGATGTATAATGAGACCATTTAAACGAGCGAAAAAACCTGGCCACGAGAAAGAAAAGGTTTAGATATGAAAAACTGCCAAAGGCACAATGTTTGAGACCACAAAAAACGGGGGTACAGAAAAAAAAAAAACTGGAAAAATACGAAAAACCATGAGTTGTAAAAAAAAAAATACATGGGTACGAGAAAAAAAAAAACCTCTGAAGGAAAGAGAAAATGGACATTTTACTTTAAGAGGTATGTCTTAAAGAAGTGAGAAGGATGATTTACAAGTTTTTTTTTTTTTTTTTTTTTTTTTTTTTTGAAACCTGGTCCACCGGTAAGGCATAATATTGATTTTATCGTACTATTAACAGGTAATAATAATAAAAACCGTAGTATATCTTCTTGATCACAATCTGTTATGGCATTTTATGACCTGAGCTTATTCAAACCCCATAATTTATCCTCTAAGCATTAACCATAAAATATCACTCATCAATTGAGGACTTCAAGCACGCTTTATAATATAACTTAATTTGTGACTGAAGAGCCTCTCAAATTAGAAGCTGCAGAGGTCAGGACCATACATATTTCAAGAAAGATTTTTCTAAATATGCATGATAACGAAATAAATTTGTCACAAAAAAAAACGTACAGGGGGAAGGGGAGGTGTTTTCTTGATATGACTGCTAGGCAGAAATATTACTTTGCCAAAAATAAAAAAAAAAATAAAAAATCATGTTCTTCTTGGTATGATTGCTAGGCAGAAATATTACTTTCCCAAAAATAAAAAAAAATAAAAAATCATGTTCTTCTTGGTATGATTGCTAGGCAGAAATATTACTTTCCCAAAAATAAAAAAAAAATAAAAAATTATGTTCTTCTTGGTATGATTGCTAGGCAGAAATATTACGTTGCCAAAAATAATCATTAAAAATATCATGTTCTTCTTGGCATGGTTGCTGGGCAGAAATATTACGTTGCCAAAAATAAAAATTAAAAAATCATGTTTTTCTTGGTATGATTGCTAGGCAGAAATATTACGTTGCCAAAAATAACAATTTTTAAAATCATGCTCTTCTTGGTATGATTGCTAGGTAGAAATATTACTTTGCCAAAAAAAAAAAATAAAAATAAATCACAAGTACAATTTCATGTCCAAATTTAAAATCAGCTTCCACACTACGTCAGATATATAAATCTTTTTAGTTACCAAATCTGACTAAGTAAAAAAAAACGGCAAAATTTAATGTTATTCCGTATCTAGGAAATTATACTCCTTCTCTACTTGACATTTTCATTAGGAGTCGTCTACGAGATTATTCAGTAATCTGCAATTTAATCAACTCACGATGAATCGTGTGAATATGTCGTTAAAGGCTCAATTACAGAATTTACCGAGCAAATAAAAATCAAATTAGCAAATGAAATTGTTCTGACATGATATTAGAATAACGTATCCATGATGCAAACAGCCGTCTCTTTATTAAAAAAATTTTAATAAGAGAGAGAGAGAGAGAGAGAGAGAGAGAGAGAGAGAGAGAGAGAGAGAGAGAGAGAGAGAGAGACTGTGACAACCAGAGGCAGGCGTCTTAATAAAAAAAAAAAATTGTTCAGATATTTAATGAAAACGATGAAATCGTGATTTAAGCAGATATGATTACTTGCCCTCAAAAAATGTGAAATTAAGTGGATGAGAGAGAGAGAGAGAGAGAGAGAGAGAGAGAGATTCCTACAAACAGAACCAGTTGTCTAGACAGAAATAAGAGAAACTGTTCAGATATTTTGTTATTAAATAATAAAGATGAAATAATGATTTCAAAACGCGTCTATTCTCGTGAAAACATGTTCAAATATATGAGAGAGAGAGAGAGAGAGAGAGAGAGAGAGAGAGAGAGAGAGAGAGAGAGAGAGAGAGACAGCCCTATACAACCAGGAACAAGGGCCTCAGCAGAAATAAGAGTGGGAATGAACACAACGACAAGAGGAAGAAAATAAGAGAGGCGGTAGTTGGAGCCGTAAATGAGGAATTTAATAGTGTACCCTGGAATCATAAACACCGCCGAGTAAATATATAAAAAACGGAGATATACAGATCCCAACTGTTTATCCTCGGGTGTCTCCTTTGTTGATTTAACTATCCATCGCAGGGGCGCGCCCTCTTTCCCTCCTGCAGAAGGGGAGAATTCGCGACCCCTTTGAAGCACGCCGCTTCCCTTCCTCTCTCTCTCATCTCTCTCTCTCTCCCCCTGTTCCTTCGTGTCTTGATGGACAATGTTAAGGTGATGTGCCTTCCCCCTTACAAGGACAGTCGCCTAAACTTTACTTATTGTCCGCCTTTCCGCCTCTCCGTTTACAATTCCCTCGTTCGTTTGTTTGTGTTTGTGTGCGTGAAGGACGTAAACATTTGAATTTTTATTGCAGGTACTATATATATATATATATATATATATATATATATATATATATATATATATATATATATATATATGTGGGTAGATGTGTATAAATCTATTTGTAGACAATTACACACACATATACAATATATATATATATATATATATATATATATATATATATATATATATGTATGTGTATAAATCTATTTGTAGACAATTACACACACATATACAATATATATATATATATATATATATATATATATTTATATATTTATATATATACAATATATATATATATATATATATATATGTATATGTATATATATATATATATATATATATATATATACAAACGAGTGCTAAGCATTTGCATTAACCGCATGAGAACAAAATAAAAGAAGGCGGGCTCCCCTGAATAAAAGTAGTCTCAATGTCTTTATCGATATACCGGCACGGTAACCTATGCAGAATCTAAATCACAATTACTGATACCCCATGGGGGGGTAGTACCGTCAGTGCACCTCAAACGGTACACTTTAGGCACTACTTGAACTTCGTAATACAGCACGTTGTGGCTGGAAGGCTTCATTCAAAAGAAAAAAATCTGTAGTACCTAAACTTACAGCAACAAACCGCCCCGCCCCCAACCCCGGCCCCAATTTCTTGTGGGGCCGATTTATCCTTGGAGGAATAACAACTAGGTTATTATTCCTCCAAGGATTTGTCCTATATTTCTATGTGGTATTTTTGGTACATGCATGTAAGCATGCATGGAAAATGTTAGATTCGGAAATAAAACCATTAATTCATACAAATAGTTTGATGTTGTGTCATTCCACTTCACTGCAAATTATCCGCAATCATTTTTACTCTTTAAGCTATGAACTCTTTCTAAACACACACAAACATATAAACACAAAAAGTTCATTCAAAAAACCTTTAACAAAACAACCTATTAAAAACGTTTAACAGAACTACCCTCAAGTTACATACACGCTTCAAACAACAGACACGAGTTGCTTAACAGACATAGGCTTCAAACCACAGACGCAAGTTGGCCGAGGAAAATAAAACAGCAACCCGCAGTGTAAGTCAGTCGTCGGCGCCATCATAAAATCGAAGACGAGAAGAAATATAAGCGACAACGTCCGCCGAAAGTCAGAGAACTCCTATTACTCCAGGAAAGGAGGGCCCTGTCAGCGTTCCTGATAAGGTCACACTTAAATCTCATTCTTGAGAAACAACTTGAGATTTCAAGATGCGGACGAGACCGTTTTGTTTTTTCCCCCCCGCAAACCCGAGGACTGCTGTACCAGTTCCCCCCAACCCCCCACCCCGGATGTGCCGGTAACGCTCACGATGAACTTTTACGACAAGTCCTTGTGACTTTTCAACTTGAAAGTCACAAAGTTCTCTTCTGATCTTGATTCAAAACTTTTTTTTTAGGTATTCCAGTACCTTTGGTTGTCTTCTTTCGTTTTAATTAATTGTTTTTCAGCTGTTTATTAATTTATTAATTGATTTTTTCTTTTTAATAAGTGAGATCTCTTCATTCTGCATTTCCCTTTAACTTCTCTTACTTCCTAATGAACACCATATTCTTTGGAAGCTTGAATTTCAAGCCAACGGCCCCTGTGGGCTTGTTCCATATGAATAAGTTTCATCTTCTGAATAATAATAATAATAATAATAATAATTTCATGACACTTTGTTACTCTCTTGATAGCTGAATCCGTACATAACTAGCTGCAAAGATTGAAATACAATTACGATACTTTCGACTTAGTTTAAAATGCCATTACGGTACCTTCGATTCAGTAATCAATTCAGTCATTTTTAACAAGATATTGGTCTATTTACACGCCAAAAATAGATTAACTTGTTACAGAGGCTTTTCTATCACTAACACACACATATATATATATATATATATATATATATATATATATATATATATATATATATATATATATATATACACATATATATATATATATACATAAATATACAGTACATATGTGTGTGTAGGTGTATGTATGTATTAATGGAAATATGATGAAATTCCTGGCCCGTGCCTTTTGCCACCCTGACTGCAACCCATCAAAGTCAACTAACTACCAAGTACAGGCACAATGGATTTGAACAAATAAGGACCTTAATCTCCCCTACCTAACATCCGCGGAGATCGATCTCGAGTATTTTCGTATCGGTATTTAGTAGATTTAATATTTAGTAAACGCACAAAATTTCTTTTAAGAAAATTAGCGACTTATTGAGGAAAGAAAATTCAGTTTTGAAGAACCTTTCTCAGCAAGTTAGTGAATTTTCATTGGTTCCACATTACATTTACCGTAAATCCTGGAATTTCCACGTAAATATTCAGTGGTAACGAAAGACTCGGGACATATTTCCAGGTTTAAACGAAATATTTGGAAACTTCCCAAACGCTCTTCCTTTCTTAGGAAATGACAACGTAAATGACTACCCCTAAGAAAACTTGCTTTCAAATACAGGAAATCGTTATATCTTCACATTTCGATAAAGAAAATCTACTTATTCTTTTATCCTTATTACAACCCAGTACACTATTTGTATCCACTGTTCGTGACCGCTCAATTTGGTACGTTATCAATTTAACTTTATATTTCTTTGCTGATTGATTCTACGAAATGCACCTTCGACCAGTTGCTAATTCAGCTTCGTTTCATCCCCACTGTCCTCCTTTCACTGAAATAACATTGGCAATTGGTCCCCACTTCAGAGGAACCACTGATCTAAATCCGCGTGTGATGGCGAGGGAGAAACAGGTACAATGTTGTTATTGTTAGATTACTGGGCTTATGCCAGCACGCTCTCTTGTTCCTTGAGCAGCCCAAAATGCAGATGCATAAGTTAAACATTAAAATTTTTCACAGAAACTTTGTGGCATTTGTCCTTCATCGCAGTGACTTGTTTTTCTATTTTTTTTTTCCTCAGAGAAGAATTCATTCATAAGCTTTGCGATATCTAAATGTCTTTGCAGAGTACTGCAGTTTTCCGGTATTTTTCCTTCAGCATCTAAACCACATCCCCATCCTACAGGTTTCCCATTCATCGCCAGAAAAGCGTCATTTAAAAAGAATCTCACGAACAGGGAGAGGTTTTCATCTACATTGAGAAAGTTGCCACACCACAATACCATAAAAGGGATGAAAGAATTTCCTTTTGAAAACTCGAAATTTCATCTTTCGTCCAGCTTATCTTCGGACGACACTTCATTCCACATAGTGAATACTTTCAAATCAGAACATCAGAAAAGAAATTCCCTTCTACAGAATCAGAATGTTATCCTCTTTTGAGCTTTAAACACATCCATTTCCTTTGGAATGGAATGGAATGGAATATAGAGTTTAGGCCAAAGGCCAAGCACTGGGACCTATGAGGTCATTCAGCGCTGAAAGGAAAATTGAGAGTAAGAGGTTTAAAAGGTGTAACAGGAGGAAAACCTCGCAGTTGTACTATGAAACAATTATTAGAAGAGGGTGGAAAGTAAGATGGAAGAAAGAATATGAATGGCGGTGCAGTAAATGGAATGATAGGGGTTGCAGTTAGGGGCCGAAGAGACGCTGCAAAGAACCTTAATGCCTACGGTGCACTGCAAAGGTGCACTAACGGCACTACTCCCCCTACGGAGTTTCCTCTGGAAAACGAACAGTTTAAAGCCTGAGCGTTGTCATGCCAAAAGTCCTAATAAGGAAGAAACCAAAATGAAAAGCAGAATTCTTCCGAAAAACCCTTGACTTCATCTCCCATTCCTCCTCCTTCAGATCTCTCTCTCTCATCAAGGTCCTCGCCCTTGTTCGTGAATGATGCTGGTTTGTAAACACATCTCCATCATCCCACTGATGTCACCTCTGGCCTTGGCAGAAAAACACACGCCCCTTTTTGTTCTTGGCTTTTTCATGTGTGATAATTTATACTGCCGTTTCATACTAGATTGAATTACGTTCGTCTTTTTTTTTTTTTTTTTTTTAATCTCTGATAGCGCATGGTCTTACTGAGACCGCGTACGTTTGCATAGAGGGTGGTCGTTATATCAAGTTTATTTCTGACTACAAAGTACCTCTTTGTTCACTGTTTATAGTTCTTAAACAGTTTATGAAAGTTTCTTTTCTTTTGAAATATAAATTTTCGTAAGAAAAAGAAAAATAAACTATAAGAACTTTGTCTCCATACTTTGCCATGGAATTATACACCGACATGAAAATAATTCTTCATCAAGTCTGGTTTGCTAAAAAGTCACTGGGATTTTTCTACACATTCTTGGAATTTTGCCACGTGACTCATAACTTGAAGGAACATGCCGCGTGAATCTTAAACGAACACAACTTATCAAAATCAAGGGAGAATAAGTGGACGGAGAAACAAATGAGATTTAATTATGAATTCGATAAACTGGAGGAAAGTAAATCCAGGCTTAAATGTCTGAGGGACTAAAATATCAAAGGAATTTCTCCTCCATCGCCGGGAGATAACTTCGAAACAATGCATCCGATGCTGCGACCCAGGAGGATTCCTGGCTGCGACCATCCTCCTCTCTCTATCCTCGGCGATTCTGTAATCCCTCCTTCCAACTGCTTTCACCCCCACTCACATACCGCAGGAACACCTTCCTCCTTATTAACCCCTCCCCAACACCCCTTCCCACATACCAAGAAACACACACCATCCCCTGCCCCTTCCCCTGCCCCTTACTGCCCCAAGTCGCCAGCTCATCTCTGCCCTGCATTTCAGACTTACCCTCCGGTGACTCATAAGCAAGTATAGGGTCAGGACCCAGGTTGTCCGTGGGTTTCTCGCTCGCTTCCCCAATGCCCTTCCCTGTGGCCCCCTGGATCCGATGCCCTGGAGAACCCCTCGACCCGGTCTCTATGCCCCGTCGCGCGTCCCATTCCCACCCAATCCAACGCCTGCCAAACCTTAGTAAATATTCATGCACAAAGGAAATGAACCAAACGAATATGGAAATTATATCTCTCTTCTCTCTCTCTCTCTCTCTCTCTCTCTCTCTCTCTCTCTCTCTCCCTGTCTGCTTCTCTCTCTGAATGAATGTTCGTACTGTGAGCCTGCTGCATTCCTTTTATTCAAATATTTAAACTCAGTTGAATTTCGGTCATGTAAATAAAATGAGCATTCTAACATTATTCCGGTAAGTGCAGCTATTTCGAGTTATTTTATCATAATAACCACAGATTGTTCGCAAGAAAATTATTTCAGGGAATTATGTAACATTATTTTGGGAGATGCTGTGAACGACATACGAAAATATAACATGATATTTATGATCCAGAAGCAATTTTCTATGTTTTCTACGGAAAATTCAATTTAATACATCTATTGCATTTATCTATATTTCCAGAGTCAATTTTCTATGTTTTCTAAGGAAAATTCAATCTAATACATTTACTGCATTTATCTATATTTCCAGAAGCAATTTTCTATGTTTTCCACGGAAAATTCAATTTAATACATTTACATCCTTTATCTATATTTCCAGAAGCAATTTTCTGTGTTTTCTACTGATAATTCAATTTAATACATTTATATCATTTATCTATATTTTCAGAAGCAATTTTCTATGTTTTCTACGGAAAATTCAATTTAATACAATTACTGCATTTATATATATTTCCAGAAGCAATTTTCTATGATTTCTACTGAAAATTCAAATCAATACATTTATCGCATTTATCTACATTTCCTATTTTAGTAATGCCATTACCACTGCCAATATTTCAAGCAAATCATGTTATAAAACCAGAATTAAACCGTTCATGATCATGTTGCCATCATTTCCACGTGATGTACTTTTTTTTCTTTTCTCATTTCCTATTATTCTTCACCTCTTGACGCTTCTTCTATCACATTCTGAGTCAAGAATGGCACCGCGTTATGTTTAACAAAACAAAAGAACGCTCCTGATCCCGGGAACTTTTTTGTGGCGAGGGAAATTATAAGTTGAGAGAATTACAAGTCATACTGTTCCCTGAGGCTCACGATACCTGGGATAGAAGGTGGAAAAAACAGGACGCAATGTTGAAAGACCGAAACTGATTTCGGGAGAGAGAGAGAGAGAGAGAGAGAGGGAGAGAGAGAGAGAGAGAGAGAGAGAGAGAGAGAGAGAGAGAGAGAGAGAGAGAGAGAGAGTCAAAATTTTTTTCTAGTGGAGGGTGAAAGCAACATATACCTATATACTTCCTCATACAGAGAGAGAGAGAGAGAGAGAGAGAGAGAGAGAAAGTCAAAATTCTTTTCTAGTGGAGGTTGAAAGCAACATGTACCTACAGACTTCCTCAAACAGAGAGAGAGAGAGAGAGAGAGAGAGAGAGAGAGAGAGAGAGAGAGAGAGAGAGAGAGAGAGAGAGAGAGAGAGAGAGAGAGCCAAAATTCTTTATCAAGCGGAGGCTAAAAGCAACATATACCTACACACTTCCTCACACACACAAACAGAGAGAGAGAGAGAGAGAGAGAGAGAGAGAGAGAGAGAGAGAGAGTTTGAAAATTCTTTTTCTAGCGGAAGTTAATAGAAACGTACCTGTATATCTACATACTTTCTCACACACAAACAGACACACAGTCAAAATTCTTTATTCATCGAAGAGTAAAATCAACATATACCTACAGACTTCCTCAGAGAGAGAGAGAGAGAGAGAGAGAGAGAGAGAGAGTAATTCTTATCTCAGTTTCAGGATAGCAAAATTTTTCCAATTCCGTTTATCTCTACAGAGGAAAAAATAAAATAGCGACCCAGTTAATCCTCTCCCCTGTCAAAGGGAGTCAGACGACTGACCTCTCCTGACCCAAGCATCAGATAAGGTCCTTCCTCGGATATATGAACTTGGTCACCACAGGGCTATACAGAAGGATTAGGGCAAAAAAAAAAAACACTTATAAATATTTCGTTTCGGGTTTAAGGGGGAGGAAGTTCAAATCGCGGGGACCATCTTGGAGGTTTCTGGGTTATATTCATGATTCCGATTCTGATAAAGCCTCTAAAGTTGAGATTCTCATTCTGATTAAAGGATGCTTTGGGGATCGCTTTTAAGAGTTAAGGAGATTGTTTACAATAAACAAAGTTTTGTCGTTGTTGTTTTTACACTGATCCGTCCGTGTGCCCGCACGGGCTCTTGCGCCTTTAAAAGCCCGTTAATCGATGCCGAAATTAATATAAGCTGGAAATTTGCGACAAACGTTGTTCGGAAACAAAGAGGCTTGACGCAAATTTAAAATTATGCAAAATAAACGTTGCCTAAAAAAAAAATAGATAGTTTTTTAATGAATGACTCTTCCATTATAACGGAATAGGTACATTGTCACAGATTTGCATCTGGACAAAGCAACAATTCACAGCTGAGCTTTTCAATTATGTATTATTCATCAAAATATATTGCGTATATATATATACATACATAATATATATATATATATATATATATATATATATATATATATATATATATATATATATATATATATATATATATATATATATATATATATATATATATATATATATATACATATACAGTATTTATATAAAAGCATATTTTAACATAGAAATTTATGTCCAGGCTTTAGTTATAACTTTTTTTTCCCTAGCTCACCATCAGTTAAAACGTATTTGCCATTGCACCAAGAAAGACTCTACAGAACTTTTCCTAAATGCCCATCACTAGATCTAGATATATTTAGAGATCTAGATATGATGTTTCAGATCAGGAAATGGTTCTCATTTCGGATCAAAATAATCCTTAATGGGTATCCAGATATCCAGCTCTGGCTGCAACACGGATCTGCATATTGGAAAAGTAGCACAGGTGGATCAGCTGCCGCAAAATTATAGCAACAGCCGCATATAAATATTCTGACAATGAATTCTATTATTATTATAACAATTATTCGCAATGAGTATATGTTCTTATGGAATAGGCCGAAAGGCTATGCTTATTACGTAGCAAGCATTCAAAGTATAGAATGCACACGCGCGCGTTCGCACCTACATACACACACACACTCATATATACATATATATATATAGTATATACTCGTATATCTATACATATAATAAATGTATATATACAGTATATATATATGTATATGTATATGTATATGTAAAACAGCAAAGACAGAGAAATGTAGAAATGAATGAATCTGAAAAAAAATATATTAGATAAATTTGATTACGTACAAAAATGGACGTTAATAATAAAAGCTACTGCATGAAGCAGATAAATAAAAATACATATACCTGTACTAATACATGTGCCCCACACTCGATTTTTACAAAGTCACAATCAAGCTTAACATAATTAAATGAATTACCATATAATTCTCAGCAGTCACAAGAGGCACCGCAATTACCCACAAAACTGGATAGGTGATGTTGATCGCCTTCTAGCTTGAAAAATGTTCTGTGCATCGGCCGGGAATCGAACCCGGGCCTCCCGCGTGGCAGGCGAGAATTCTACCACTGAACCACCGATGCTTGAAGCGACACGTAGCGCAATGTAATTTAATCGAGAGAGAGAGAGAGAGAGAGAGAGAGAGAGAGAGAGAGAGAGAGAGAGAGAGAGAGAGAGAGAGGAATTCCTTAGACTGTCATCAAAACAACTTCTCGTTAAATTCCGCGTTTAGATCTCCCATCGTCCAGACTTGGGCCAGCCTTTCTCATCGCTGGCCCCTATATAAAATATGCAAATGAAGCTGCCGTACCTTCGTTCGAGCTTTGGGATGGTACATACCGTCCCTGGAGTCGATACTCCTTCTTATACTAGCATCATTTACGACATATAGGCACACTGGGTCAAATACAACTGAAATGAATTAACAAAGTAATAACACAGGAATCGACCATATGAAAGGGTTACTGCATCAACGCAAAAAGTGAAGAAGAGATGGATAAAGTATTGTTAATTTATACTGTAAAGAAAAGTAAAGAAGAGAGAGAGAGAGAGAGAGAGAGAGAGAGAGAGAGAGAGGGGGAATCAAAATCAATCAATCAAAACACTTCACCTCCATTTTACATCGGTTATTACACTTAATTATACAAAATACTAAATCATTCATTGTAATCTGACAGAAGTAAAAAGTTTGAAGAGAAGTTGAATTTTTTACATTAAAGTAGCAATTGCAGAGACGTTGCATACAACGAAAGGTTTCCCATATTTCACTGGAGAGAGAGAGAGAGAGAGAGAGAGAGAGAGAGAGAGAGAGAGAGAGAGAGAGAGAGAATTTTTGAAACTCGGAAAATGAATGGACAAAGTAATAACACTGAAGATTCGACTATACGTCAGGGCTACGGCACCAACAAAATGAACAAAACGCAAGAAGTGAAGAAGACATGGACAAAGTATTATTAATTCCTACTGTAAAGAGAGAGAGAGAGAGAGAGAGAGAGAGAGAGAGAGAGAGAGAGAGAGAGAGAGAGAGAGAGAGAAAATTTTTTGAAACTCGGAAAATGAATGGACAAAGTAATAACACTGGACATTCGACCATACGTCAGGGTTACGGCATCAACAATATGGACAAAACGCAAGTAGTGTAGAAGACATGGACAAAGTATTATTAATTTCTACTATAAAGAAGAGAGAGAGAGAGAGAGAGAGAGAGAGAGAGAGAGAGAGAGAGAGAGAGAGAGAGACAAAATCAATCACTCAAAATACTTCATTTTCATTTTACAATGGCAATAACACTTAAAAATGCAAAATACAAAATCATTCTTTGTAATCTGACAGAAGTGAAAAGTTTGAAGACAACAAGTTGAATTTTTTACATTAAAGTAGCAATTGTAGACACTGTATACAACGAAAGGTTTCTCACATTTCACTGGAGAGAGAGAGAGAGAGAGAGAGAGAGAGAGAGAGAGAGAGAGAGAGAGAGAGAGAGAGAGAATGTTTTGAAACTAGGAAAATGAATGAAGAAAGTAATAACACTGAAGATTAGACCATACGTCAGGGTTAAGGCATCAACAATATGAACAAAACGCAAGAAGTGAAGAAGACATGGACAAAGTATTATTCATTTCTACTGTAAAGAAAAGAAAACAGAGAGAGAGAGAGAGAGAGAGAGAGAGAGAGAGAGAGAGAGAGAATCAAAATCAATCAATCAAAATACTTCATTTCCATTTTACAATGTTATTACACTTAAAAATGCAAAATCCAAAATCATCCTTTGTAATCTGACAGAAGTAAAAAGTTTGAAGACAAGTTGAAATTTATAACTTTCAGCGTATACAGCGTCTACAATTGCTACTTTATACATTAATAAAGTAGCAATTGTAGACGCTGTATACACTGAAAGGTTTCCCACGTTTCACTAGAGAGAGAGAGAGAGAGAGAGAGAGAGAGAGAGAGAGAGAGAGAGAGAGAGAGAGAGAGAGGGGGGGAGGGGAGGGAGGAGAGAGAGAGAGAGAGAGAGAGAGAGAGAGAGAGAGAGAGAGAGAGGAGAGAGAGAGGGAGGGGAGAGAGAGAGAGAGAGAGAATGTTTTGGAACTCGGAAAATGAATGAACAAAGTAATAACACTGAAGATTAGACCATACGTCAGGGTTAAGGCATCAACAATATGAACAAAACGCAAGAAGTGAAGAAGACATAGGCAAAGTAGCCTATTACTAATTTATACTGTAAAGAAAAGAAAAGAAGAGAGAGAGAGAGAGAATCAAAATCAATCCCTCAAAACACTTCATTTCCATTTTACAACGGTAATTACAGTTAAAAATGAAAAATAAAAAATCATTCTTTGTAATCTGGCAGAAGTAAAAGGTTTGAAGACAGCAAGTTCAATTTCTTTACATTAAAGTAGAAACTGTATACAACGAAAGGTTTCTCAGGTTTCACTAGAGAGAGAGAGAGAGAGAGAGAGAGAGAGAGAGAAAGTGTTCTTTGAAACTCGGAAAATGAGCTTGTTTAGACCAAAACGGCGCCTCGTAGTTTATTAAACGTAGCAACATCCGGGTCTCTCCAAAACCCGACAAAACAGAACCATACAGGCACGAACAGACTCCGAAATGACCCATGTGCGTGTCATGGCAAAACACGCCTGCGTTTTATTTACCTTTTCTTGTCAAAATTTAAGCAACTGGTGCCATAAGGCGCTTTCTCTCTCTCTCTCTCTCTCTCTCTCTCTCTCTCTCTCTCTCTCTCTCTCCTGATGAGTCATCTGCTTATATACATACACATATATATACATTATATATATATATATATATATATATATATATATATATATATATATATATATATATATATATATATTAACTGTTCTGTGCAATAGTAGAATTACTAAAAGGACCTCATTTATTTGATAATGTGGACTGCTTGTCCAAGAAAGCTTGTAACTTTTTCGGAATAAACACTCCATTAGATACGGTTGAATGAGGTCCTTTTAGTAATATATATATATGTATGTATATATATACATACACACACACACACACACACACACACACACACATATATATATATATATATATATATATATATATATATATATATATATATATATATATATATATATATATATATATATATATATAGATAGAGAGAGAGAGAGAGAGAGAGAGAGAGAGAGAGAGAGAGAGAGATAAAATCCACGAAGGAAATGGAAACACTGGAGTGCTGCGAGGCCTTTCGACTCTTTCGTCCTTTACTTAGCAAAAATATGAATAATATCACACACGGTAATTCTGACAGCTTTGGCTCGTTATAAATAAAATGCTGTACCGTTAAGACAGCAGCAATGCAACAGCAATATTTGCTAACGTAATTTCCTCATTTCCCCTCATCTTCATCCCTACCCCTACCGATATAAATAACAGTTGTGAGCGATGTAATGGCATCTCGTAAATCAACTAAAGTAAAGGAAATTTATACAAGTAATCATTAATGGAATGGAATATAGAGTCTAGGCCAAAGGCCAAGCACTGGGACCTATGAGGTCATTCAGCGCTGGAAAGGAAACTGAGAGTAGGTAGGTTTGAAAGGTGTAACAGGAGGAAAACCTCGCACTTCAATGAAATAATTGTTAGGAGAGGGTTGATAGCATGATCGAAAAAAGATAATATGAATGGAGGTACAGTAAAAAGGAATGAAAGGGGTTGCAGCTAGGGGTCAAAGGGACGCTGCAAAGAACCTTTAGTAATGCCTACAGTGCACCCCGCGAGATGCACTGACGGAAGTTTGCATTAATAAAAACTATTATTTACCGTTTCCAAATATCTCACTCCCAATGCGATACAAAATTCCTTCCCAAACTTCCGAAGTTCTCCCTTGCATTCGCGTATTCCCATTTGTGACTTTTCATTTCGGATTTAAATCTTCAAATTGAAAGCTACCTGTTCAGACTAATTAACCTGATGGAATACCTGATCGCTGCGATTAACTCCCAGTTTACATTTCCTTGAAAAAAAAAAACAAAGTTTCCGATGAGGCAATTCGAGCCAATATATCCTCCAAATGACCTCATATTTATCAAGTGTTTTTTTTTTTTTTGCTCTCTGGCAATCAGGTCAATTACCTTGTAAAGGGATAATTAGTTTTCTAACGTCTACCAATCAGGTTAATTACCCAGCTGAAATGATTAGTTTGCTTCTCGAGGCTTACTGTGACCTGTAGCTGCACATACTAGACTCCTAAGGTCTGTTGCAAGTTTCTGAGCGCTGATAGATTCTATAGAAGGTCACGAGAGCTTGCAGTGCCGGCAAGCTCAGCTTTTATTTGAAGTTATTCGTCAAAATACTGGCAGACCGATGAGAATATAATAATAATAATAATGGTGAAGAAATCCACAATGGTGTAATATACATAAATATTAAAAATATACAAATAAATATTAAAAATATGTAAACAAAACGAGAGCCTTCGAGAATCTGGTCGATTCTCCTTGAGGAGAATCGAGTAGGTTCTCGAAAACTCTCGTTTGTACATATATTTCTAAAATATATTTACACTTACACCATTGTGAATTTCTCCCCCATTTTACTAACTCATGCTATTTTGAGATTTTTACCAATAATAATAATAATAATAATAATGGCACCTCAACTTTTCTTCAGGGCACAAATGATATGGTATGACTACCCCTAATTGGCCATTCAGTGCATTATACTCTTCTGATTGTTTGTCTATCAGTTCAGTTGCAATGTGTTGATTGTTTATCGTTAAAATATTCCAGGTTGCAATGTTTTCGTTATCACGTCCGGATACTTAGGAATATAAGATAATACAGGCTGCTTACGTTTGTCAATAATGTTCAGAAACTTAGCGAGGAAAATGACATACGTTGCATCTGTTTGTTTACCACTTTAACAGACTTGACAAACACGAGTAACCTATCAAATAAGATGAAAGCATCTGTAAGAGATTATTCCACACAATAATTCTGTCCGTTAAGCTCAGTAATTAAACGAAAAAGGGCACCTAACATGTCTGTTTATCACCGTTCAGACATTCAACAAAAGAACGACAACCCAATACAATCTCCCCTCCCCCTCTTTCCCTCCTTACGCTATCACTTTCATTGCTTCCCCCTCGCCCCCCCCCAATATGGGGTTCTGTTCGCTCATCCCATTCACCGTTCCACCCCCTTCTCTCCAGCACGCCCTTTCAGCGTGGTAAATGTGGGCGGCCGAATGGTATCGACAGGTGGGCGCTACTCATTGCCCTGTCGATGACGAAGTGGACTGAGGAGGGAAAGTGGTTGCATGAGGGGGGAGGAAGAAAGGGGGAGGAAGGGGGTATAGTATGGGATGGAGAGCGGGGGGAGGGTGATGGGGAGATAAATGGCACTGGCTTGAACTGATGGGAAAAGACGATGGGAATTGGGATATTAGTATTGGATGGGGAGTATTAGCCAGGAGGGAAGACAGTTAAAGGAGGCATCCCTGGCAGCAGCGTCAGCAGCGGTAAAAGCAGAAACAGCAGTGAGACTGATATTATTGTGTAGAACTCTCAATGCCGAGAATAGGAGTGACTGTACATAAGGTCCACACTAATAATAATAATAATAATAATGTAATAATAATAATAATAATAATAATAATATCAGTTTTGTGTAAGGTCCACAATACTATGTCAATGGTAGAATGTGAGACTTCATAAAAATGTATAAAAGGCGTTCGAAACCTATCCTCAGTTGGACTGAAGATGAACCGAGGACAGGGTTCCAAAGCTTATTAAACATTTTTATAAAGTCTCACATTCTACCACTGATATATTATTGTGGACCTTATACAAAACTGATATTATTATTATTATTATTATTATTATTATTATTATTAGTGGTAAAGTAGTAGTATATAATAGCAGTAGCAGTAATAGTAGTAGTGGGACACCTAGTAGTATTAGCAGTAGTATTACTACTAGAGGTGGTAGTGGTATTAGTAGTAGTATTAGCAGTAGTAGTAGTAGCAGTATTAGTAATGAGGATACTGATTAAGTCAAGAATAAAAGACCCATCATATTGTACCTGTTGTTTCACTATGATCATCAAGATAGCCTAAGCATCACTATACTAACTTACAAAATCAATAATAAAAAAGACAACTTTATCTTCCAAACAAGACTTCTGCAACCCCAACAAAAAGATTAATTATTATACTAACTTACAAAATCAATAATAAAAAAAGCAAATAACATTATCTTCTAAACAAGACCTTTGCAACCCCACCCAAAAAAAGACTAATTACTAACTTATAAAATTAATAATATAAAAAAAAAACACAAATAACATTATCTTCCAAACAAGACCTCGGCACCCCAAAAAATAAAAAGAAAAGATTAATTAAGGACTGCCAAGGAAAGAAGCGTCGATCGAATGTCATGACCCACTCACTGACTGGGCCCAGAGGAACTCCACCGAGGGAAGGACAGAGAGAGACAACACGTGGCACAGGTAACCCGAGAAGAAATAATGAAGGAAGGATAATGAGGAGAAGAGAGCGGCCGTTAAATCAGAAGGAAGGGGATCACCTCAGTTTCAGGAGGGATAATTCCGAGGTCTTCATTAACAGAGGACGTGGGAGGAGGAGGAGGAGGGGGAGGAAGGGAGGGGGAGGGGAGGAGGAGGAGGAGGAGGAGGAGGAGGAGGAGGAGGAGGAGGAGGAGGAGGAGGAGGAGGAGGAGGAGGAGGAGGAGAAAGGGGAGGAGGAGGAGGAGGAAGGGGAGAAGGAGGAGAAAGAGGAGGAGGAGGGGAAGAAGGAGGAAGGGGAGGAGGAGGAGGAGAAGAAGGAGGAGGAGGAGGGGGAGAAGGAGGAAGGGAGGAGGAGGAGGAGGGGAGGAGGAGGAGGAGGAGGAGGAGGAGGAGGAGGAAGGGGAGGAGGAGGAGGAGGAGGAGGAGGAGGTGGAGGAGAAGAAGAAGAAGAAGGAGGAGGAGGAAAAGGAATAGGAGTAGGAGGAGGAGGGTTGGTGGGGGGGAGAAAAGCAAAGAGCCAAGAAGGGAAATGGCATGTAGCCTACGAAGGAAGGAAGAGGGGAAAAAAAGAAGGGGAGAGAGAGAGAGAGTGAGAGAGGGGTCGCATGATAATGAAGGGGGAAGGGGGAGAAAAGAACGGTAATGACCGCAAGGTAGGATGGAAGAGGAATGGCCGCAGATAACGACCCTCGACACTTCAAATGGAAAAGAAAATTGCAGAACTGTTCTCAGAGGGAAAACGGATATGTGTAGAGGGCTGATTGCCGACGAGGAGAAAAACGCCCCGAAACAAATGGCTCTCGATTTTGAGGAAATAAGAGGGAAGGGAAAAAATGAGGGCTTTCTTAAGTGTTTCTCTCTCTCTCTCTTTGTCTGCCTCTCATATTCACACAGATACAAGTACTCTATTTGCGTACGTGTTTCTATGTATATGTAAGAATCTCTCTCTCTCTCTCTCTCTCTCTCTCTCTCTCTCTCCGCCTTTCCTGTCTGTCTCTGTCTCTCATACGCACACACACACATACCAGTACTCTACTTGCGTGTGTGTTTGTGTGTCTGTGTAAACAAATGTCTCTCTCTCTCTGTCTCTCTGTCTCTCTCTCTCTCTCTCCTCCCATCCCACCTCCCTTTCTTTCACTGCCTTTTCTGTTTATCTCTTTGTTTCTCTCTCTCTCTCTCTCTCACACACACATATATATGTACATTATTTGCGTGCGTGTTTGTATGCGCGAACAAATGGCGGTCATTCTCTCTCTCTCTCTCTCTCTCTCTCTCTCTCTCTCTCTCTCTCTCTCAGTGTCTTTGTCTGTAAGGAGCACCCTAGGAAGAAGGCAAACAAGAGAAGGCAACTGGACGGCGAAGAAATCGGGGAGAGGACCCGAGAGGAGGGAAAATGGCTGAGGAAGCAAATAGGAGTGAGGTAGAGATTCCTGTAAAACGGGAACAATACATCTGCGGCGGAAAGCAAACTGGCAAAGGGTTCGTCATGAATGTCAAGAAAAATATTAAACATGTTAAAAATGTGCCGAAGTTTCTTCGGCGCTATCGAGTTTTCTGTACAGCCGCTACAGCGTATAATCAAGGCCAACGAAAATAGATCTATCTTTCGGTGGTCTCGGTATAATGCTGTAGGAGCCGCGGGCCATGAAACTTTAACCACGGCCCGGTGGTGGCCTACCCTACATCGTTGCCAGAAGCACGATTATGGCTAAATTTAACCTTAAATAACATAAAAACTACTGAGGATAGAGGGCTGTAATTTGGTATGCTTGATGACTGGAGGGTGGGTGATCAACATTCCAATTTGCAGCCCTCTAGCCTCAGTAGTTTTTAAGATCTGAGGGCGGACAGAAAAAGTGCGGACAGAATAAAGTGCGGAAGGAGAGGCAAGCCGTCACAATAGTTTTCTGAAAAGAAAACCAAAGTGGCAGAATCTCTCGAAAGGAAAGAAAAATCCGATAACTAGATATAGTCGTCAAATAGGAATTGGGTAGAGATTCCTATAAAACAGGAACAATACATCATCCACGGAAAGGAAATCCGCTAAAGTTTTAAGTCACATACGTCAAAAAAAAAAAAAAAAAAAAGACAGAGTCTGTCGAAAGGTAAAAAAAAAAATCTGTCGAAAGGTAAAAAAAAAAAAAAAAAAAAAAATGCGATAACTAGATAAAGTCGCCAAAAAGCAGCTGATGAGGGTGTTAAGATATTTTGAAATTCATGAGCTGGCTGGTCTCATTTGAGCTCATCTGCTGCTTCTTAAGCGGAGGAAGATGGCGCGATGGAGGAAATGTCAAGTGACAACTAAAGACCGTCCTTGACCAGAAAGCTAAATTTAGAATTCGTGACTGCCAGTTGGTTTCACTCCATTTTTCACACTATTTCGCAGGAAGCTAAGCTGCGTTTTTCCTTTCAGACCTTACTCAGAGAACGATATAGGTTCATTTTCCATCTGACTTGACAAACTTGGTATAATATGGCTAGGAAATAACCCCAACATAAAAGATATTAAGAGACAGAAATATTACCTTATTTTAAATAATAATACAAAAAAAAACAAGTTATCTTACAAGACAGGAACTGGACTGGAACCTAATTCTGCAAAACCTAAAAAAATATGACCTTTAACTGACACATGTATATATATAATATGTATATATATACATATATTTAATATATATATATATACATATATATATATATATATATATATGCTGTATATATTTAATATATATATATACACACATATATATATATATAAATGTATACATATACTGTATATACATACAAATATACAAAACAGTAAAATAATTATTTTCCAAAGATAGCTGCTCATTCCACATTTATTACGTAGAATATATCCTGATATCAACAAATATGCATCATCACCTTATAAATTATTTACGACTGCATACTACATAAACACAATAAAAAAAAAAAAACCTGACGAAAATCATGCACAGCGAAACCCAAATCTAAAACCCACCTAATACGACTCAGTCCCCTACGATTTTGGACGAGGCAGTAAAAAGGTGATTGACAGCTCTATCCTATCTTTATCACCACAATGAATTAATGCGCTCTTGCACCGCATTTTAAGAAGAGAGGAAGGGCGTGATCCCCAAAGAGACCTTCAATCAGAAGACTCAGATCTAAAGTAACCGTTGCGAAGTTGCTCTCTGCCGGCATTTTTCGTTGCATCGATTTCGAAATATTTATATATATCTGAGGCGAGGTGAGCTGTATATGGCTTTTACGAAGAAGGATAGGTCTTAAATTTTATATATATATATATATATATATATATATATATATATATATATATATATATATATATATATATATATATACATATATATATATATATATATATATATATATATATATATATATATACATATATATATTCATATCTATATCTACAGTAGGCTTATTTATTATATGCACACGTGTGTAGATTTTATATATATATATATATATATATATATATGCATATATATATATATATATATATATATATATATATATATATATATATATATATATATATATATATATATATATATATATATATATATATATATATATATATATATACTGTATTTATATACATACACACACATATATACATAAATACATATATATACATACATACATAAATACATAATAATACATACATACATATATATATATATATATATATATATATATATATATATATATATATATATATATATATAACAACTACTTCCTCTCATAGCAAATTCTCAATTTCGCTAATGCTTTTCTCAAACGCACCAGATTTCACAGCTTTAATTTTTTTTTATTCTGAGTTTACGACATGACATCTCTTTGCAAAAGGCCCTTCTGCAAACATTCCTGTAACAGATTTTCGGCTCATGCATGCATAGTAACAAGGCTAACAATAAAACAATAAAATTTTGTTATTCATGTGAGATTATTTATGCCAGAGCGGTAGCTTTGGATCTTTATTACCCCGTTCGTTGCACTTTTCTAGGATTTTTCTTTGTCATTCTCCACATCAAACATTCTGTCTGTCAAACAGCCTGATCTCACATCTCTGAGATAAACTGAGGCTCTTGCTTTTCATTACCTATTTTCACGCCATCAAACCTACACTTTCTAGGTTTCCAGTCCTACTTTTTCTTAACACTTATCAATTATATGCACTTCACTAATCCACTGTCGCCCATTTTTCCCTACATGACCTAACCACCTTAAAGTACCCAGATCCATCCTTTCACCTACACGAACCGTTTTACCAGATCTAAGTAACTCAACCATTTCAATTCTTCTTATGTACCGCAAATAGATTATCTTAACAATTTTTACCTTTCTCCTTCATTGAAAATCAACATTCACATTTCACTCCCATAAAGGAGAGATGGCTCAACAGTTCCCTCCGTACATTCCACCTTGGTCTTTCTAAACGTTTCACATCTCTTACCTTCTACGCTCAACCAGCTGCCTTTCTTGGTGTACCTATTCTCTGACTCACCTCTTTTCTCATCCTACCATCATTCGTTATATCTACTTCCTTTCTTCTAACATCCCCATTATCTAATATTCGTTGATCCATTTCACTGGAGTTAATTCAACTTCACATAGATTTTCAACTTTCTCTTTTTGGAAATACCTTCACACTTTTATTGGTTTTTGCCGTTTCTCTTCACTATTCCCAATCAGCATAGAATCATCGGCGAACATCAACCATTCCAAATTCCATTCTCGACTCATTTTCTTATCCCAAAAATCTGCATCGGCATCTAAAGTCCTTTCTCTGACTTCTCGTATTACTCCAGCCATGAGGATATTGAACAGTCGCAGACATGACAAACGCATGACTCATCTCCACTTTCACACCAAACCAGTCACTTCCAGCCTAAATTTCCTAACACATTCTTCACTTTTATCATAAAATTTAAAATCCCTCTAAACGAATTATTGATCTATACTAAACATTATCAAGATTGCCTCTCTGTTAATTGTATCATAAGCTTTTATAGGTCCATATACGGCACATAAAGCCTTTTTCCCTCCTCTTTCAAAACTTCTCACATAACTATTTCATAACAAGCTTTTGATTCCCACACACTCTTCATAGTCTAACCCTATGCTGTTCATCATTTATGAAGCCTTCTGTTACCTGCCTTGCTTTCTTAATTAGAATCCTAATTACATCGTATGATTATATATACTGAATATACATATATGTGTGTGTGTGCGTGTGTATGTGTGTGTTTGTTGGTCTCCATGCGTTTGTAGGGGAGTTGGTGTGCGCCTGCGCATGAAAATTTGATACCTCAAATAACAACAGTGTAAATCACCACATAATCTACTTCATCTAAGCTTTCTTTGTGCCCTGGCACATTACCTGAGACAAAAACCGACAAATGAACCCATAATAGTTACATCCGCTTCCCTCCCCCTTCCCCTTCCCCCAACCATTCCTTTTATTCTCCCTCTCCTACATCACCTTATACCGCTCCCGCTCTACATGCGCACCCGCATGCACGCAAACGCACACGCGCACCCTCTTCTCCCCCTTCGAACCCCCGTCGTCAGAACATCTGCTAATGACTAAAAGCTCCCCGGAGAAAATTTACGATTGCCTAATTTTTCCATCACCCTTGGCTTGGCTTAGGGCATGTCAGCGGCTTCCGCTCCTTTCTCCGTGACAAACAACGAGGCACTGTGAGGAAGGTGTTTGGCGAGACGGCACAAGGAATGATAAAGGCTGATTTAATTAACCCGAGTTGGGGAGGAACGAGGAAAGCAGAGCGTTGGGGTGAGTTCGTGTACGTAGATATGAAAGACTCGAGATTTGCTGCTTCTTCTATATATACTTAATACATATTCATATATATATATATATATATATATATATATATATATATATATATATATATATATATATATATATATTAATATTTTATCACATACACAATTGTTCTGTGCAATAGTAGAATTAGTAGAATTATTAAAAGGACCTTATTCAAACCATCCAGTTTGAATGAGGTCCTTTTAGTAATTTCTATATATATATATATATATATATATATAAATATATATATACATATATATACATATACATATGTATATACTGTATACATATACATATATACATATATATATATACTGTATATATGTGTGTGTATATTAGCTAAAGAAAGACAATGCTTTCATCCATATAATAGGTTTTGTACTCACGAGTAATACATACTGTACCAAAATCCTTGCACAAAAGTCATCTCCATACACGTGCGTTCACATACACATATTTATATATAATTACACACACATATATATATATATACATATATATACATACATACATACACGCACATAATATACACTGTGAAATTCTCTAAGCTCGAGGCTTTAAAAAGAATATGGTAAGTGAAGATGAAGTGTGCAAATGCTTCCTTCATGTTGCCAAGGGATGACATTTTACATGGCTGTTAACTTTAATGGCGGAATCCAAGCTTCGGGGCCACGGGGGAGGGAATCCTCCGTATGTAAAATTCCCTCTCACTCATGGACAGCAGGGGGAAGCCGGAATTGGGAAAAGAAGAATTAATGACGTTACAGGGAAGATGGAGAAGATTGAAAGAGAGAGAGAGAGAGAGAGAGAGAGAGAGAGAGAGAGAGAGAGAGAGAGAGAGAGAGAGAAAATGTTTAAATGTTAATGAGTCACTTTAGAGATTAAATTGTTTATTGATTAAGAACTGTTTGACACTGAGAGAGAGAGAGAGAGAGAGAGAGAGAGAGAGAGAGAGAGAGAGAGACTGTCTGATCATGGATGAGAAGGAGGTTTAAATGTTATACTGACTCACATTAGAGGTTAAACCACTTACTGATAAAGAACTCTTTCGCACAAAAATAAATGTGAAAGAGAGAGAGAGAGAGAGAGAGAGAGAGAGAGAGAGAGAGAGAGAGAGAGAGAGAGAGAGAGAGAACTGTCTGATCATGGATGAGAAGGAGGTTTAAATGTTATACTGACTCAGGATGAGGAGGATGATTCCATCTTAATGAGAGAGAAGAGAGAGAGAAAGAGATTTATTGATTAAGAAATGTTCAAGGATGAGGAGGATGATTCCATCTTAATGAGTCTTCAAAGAGGTTAAACTATTTATTGATTAAGAAATGTTTGACATTGAAATAAATGAGAGAGAGAGAGAGAGAGAGAGAGAGAGAGAGAGAGAGAGAGAGAGATCTAGGATGAGGAGGAAGTTTAAATGTTATTGAGACACTTTAGAGGTTAAATCACTTACTGATTAAGATATATTTGGCACGAAAATAAATGTGAATGAAAGAGAGAGAAAGAGAGAGAGATTAGGACGAGGAGGATGTTTATATGTTAATGAGTCGCTTGTGAGGTTAAATCGTTATTGATTAAGAACTGTTTGACACTAAAACAAATGAGAGAGAGAGAGAGAGAGAGAGAGAGAGAGAGAGAGAGAGAGAGAAAACGGGTTGTTGTTGGGATTACAATTTGGCCCTGCGCCAACACGGTCTCCTTCTCCTTAAGCAGTCACTTACAGAGAGAGAGAGAGAGAGAGAGAGAGAGAGAGAGAGACAAGACGCAAAAATCATAAAGCTTGCGAAGAAGCAACAAGAAATATGCCAGATGACAAGCGCCGCAAAAGGTCCTTTGTCACAGTCTTGGGTTAATCACGGTTCCATGAACAAAATGACACGGGCGCCAACACGTGTCACTAACCAGCAGTCTTTGAGGGCATTAAGGAGAGAGAGAGAGAGAGAGAGAGAGCTGCTGCAAAGGCTTTTCTTCTTTATAATCATTCCTGGTGACTTTGCCACTATCGTTTGTCGTTATTTCTCGCATTGACATTTCACGATGAGAGAGAGAGACAGAGAGAGAGATAGAGAGAGAGAGAGAGAGAGAGAGAGAGAGAGAGAGAGAGAGACTTGCTGCAAAGGCTTTTCTTCTTTATAATCATTCCTGATGATTTTGCTACTATAGTCTATCCTAATTTCTCGCGTTGACATTTCACGATGAGAGAGAGAGAGAGAGAGAGAGAGAGAGAGAAACAGAGAGAGAGAGAGACAGACAGACAGACAGAAAGACAGAGAGAGAGAGAGGAAGTGGAGGAAAGGAACGTGAGGGGCAAGTGTCATTTCTCATGTATGTGGGCATATGTAAGTGTCTAGGGTTACGTTTACAAACCGCGCGCACTTTCTTTTGCGCATTTTTTGCTCTCCCCTTCGCGATGCTGTTTATTTATGGAGCGCATTTTCCCGTCATATGATTGTATTTGCATGTGCGCAATAAAAACATATTTATACATTTGAATGCCCAGATATCGCGTGCGTGTTTAAGGGCGGGATACATTTATAACCCTGCACTATAAGTATAAATATATGCAAACATACATTACGTGTATGTATATGTGTGTATGTATCCATATATATGTGTATTTGTATCTATATATATAATGTATATATATAAATATATATATATACATAATCTAATAATCATTATATACACACTCTAATAATCATTTGCATCTAACTCATGCCATCATTAGTAAAGAGGAATATTTATACAAGCAAAACCTCATGATTCATGAAAACTAATAACCATTAACGAATATATGATGATGTCCTGGCATCTGGCGCTCCATTGAAAAAAAAAAAAATGGCGAATTTGCAAATCGGAAACTAGATCAAGTCTGCTTCCCATATGTGTGTGTGAAGTATTGGGGGCATCAATCATACCTGTCAATCACGTACGTCCAATTTGTCAATCCCTGTTTTACCGGAGGGCCGTAACACTTTCCACCCGGTGGAAATTAATAAACAACTGAATAAACAAATAGAAAGAGAGGACGATCCAATAAAATCGATGCGATCAATCATCGCCTCCGTCCTTTATCCGGACATGGAACGCTTCCAAAAACCTCGTTGGCGCGTTCCTTAAACTAATTCCCGGGCATAAAAGGGTTTGTCTATAGAGATAACGTTTCCAGTCACAAAATCGCACGTACGTAATTCTTCTTCTTCCGACGTATTTATTCTCTCTCTCTCTCTCTCTCTCTCTCTCTCTCAAAACACGTTTTCTTGGCGTTTTTTTTTTTTTTTTTGCTGTCCTTTCTTCATAGCTCTCTCTTCTCTCTCTCTCTCTCTCTCTCTCTCTCTCTCTCTCTCTCACAAAACACGTTTTCTTGGCGTTTTTTTTTGTGCTGTCCTTTCTTCATAGCTCTCTCTTTCTCTCTCTCTCTCTCTAAAATCACGATTTCTTGGCGGCTGTCTTTTTTCGTGTTGTCTTTTATTCAATCTCTCTCTCTCTCTCTCTCTCTCTCTCTCTCTCTCTCTCTCTCTCTCTCTCTCTTTCAAAACACGTTTTCTTGGAGTTTGTTTTTTTGTTGTCTTTTTATCTTCTCTCTCTCTCTCTCTCTCTCTCTCTCTCTCTCTCTCTCTCTCTCTCTCTCTCAACACGTTTTCTTGGCGTTAGTCTTTTTTCGTGTTGTCCTTTTTTTAATATCTCTTCCCTCTTCTCTCTCTCTCTCTCTCTCTCTCTCTCTCTCTCTAAGATCACGTTTTCTTGGCATTTCTTGTATTTCTTCCTTCCCTTTTTTGAATATCTCTTCCCTCCTCCTTTTCTTTGTCCAATCTTTATCTCCCAGCAGTGTACCTGACCCTCCCCCTTAATCGAATAACTAACTTCTAATAAATACTTTTCACACATTCCTTCTGTTGACGTTTTCTTCTTCAGTTACGCTCTCTCCCTTTATCCGACTTCTCTCCTTTGTCCCTCTCTCTCTTGTCGAGGGCTCTTACCCCTTCTCTAGCCTCTCCACTCCCCTCCCTCCCTTACTCCCTCACTCCTTCCCCCTACCCCTCACTCCTTCTGCGAGAAGTTGCATCGTACAATGGGATGCCTCAAATACCTGAGTTCTCTCGGGCATAAGCTATACAACGGCACTCCATGGAAATGAGGCTGCGAGGTTGGAGGCTGAATGACTGCCGAGATTCGAAATCTTCCAAAGGTTAATTACATAACTGCTAAATCGACTGCGATAACTTGGAAACAAGTGAATGGAAGCTGCAAATGGATGAGTAGCCTACATGCATAAATGACATTTGACGGCAAAATTTTCCTTTCTCGCGGGTGTATATTTATTTAGAAAAAAGGTTGACTTTCATGTTAAAGTATTCTACGCTTCCTTTATGACACATGAATATATATATATATATATATAGTATATATATATATATATATATATATATATATATATATTTTCTTCGTATATATATATATATATATATATATATATATACTGTATATATATATATATATATATATATATATATAGATTATATATGTGTGTGTGTGTATGTATGTATGTACATAATATGTCTATCTGTGTGTGCATATGTTTGCAAGTTTATTATAAAAATAATTAACGAGTAAATAAATATAATAGAAATAACAAAATAAAAAATCTCCCAATTCACTCAATAAAAAACTAACAGAACTAACTCACAATCCAAACCCACATACCAAAATCTTCACCGGCCCCCACCCCGCCCCACCTTAAAGAAGAAAGCAAACCGATGAATCAAGAGACCGAAATAAAGAGAAAATAAAAAAACTTCCCAAGCAAAAAAAAAAAAACAAGAAAAAAGTTTCGCCTCTTTATCGTCTATCTTGCTTGTGCAAACTTCTCGCTAACGACTTGCGATTCATATTTTGCCACGCAGCCTTCCAATGGCAATTTTATTGCCGACCGACTTTTCCATGCAACTTTAGTCGGAAGCATTTTATTGTTGGCTCCCCTTCCCCTTCCTCTCCCCTCCCCTCCCAGGGTGGGGGTTGGTGGGGGGAGAAGCTCTGGACTCGCTCCTTCTACCTCCCTATTTCCCTCGTTCTTTGGAGAAGACAAATAAGGAGAATGGTAAGTAAGGAGTGCAATCGGGCTTTTCAGTACCACGAATTCTATTCTAGATCAGGCAACAATAATGCTTCAAAGATCTAGATGTTGCGACGCCATTCATAGTAACCTTTAATCAATTATTTTTTTTCTTTTTTTAATCATCCTGCGTTAATATTCTCATTTCCTTTTCAACGGGCATAATGGGTCAAATATTTTTCTTTTAATCGTAATAATTATTCCCTCATTTTTCTTTAGCTACGCTAAACAGTGTTGCATTTTCTTCTTCATTCTTGGGAGTGAATGGACTTCTAAGCCTCTTTTCTCTCTTCTGTAATTTCGCATGCATTCATATTTCAAAATGAATGCACTTACCTAATGAATGCAAAAGTATTTATTTACAAACTTAATTCACAACTGAAAGACCGAGATCGATTCCATGGGCAGGGTGTGACATTTTTAAAAAATCCCATGTGACCCTGTTGACATAGACTGCCAAATATGCACCTGATAAGTCGCGGTTGAGGAAGGGAAGGACATGGGGCTAGCAACCTCATCCCAAAAACACTTGTGAAGGGCGGGAAGGTACTGTGGAGCCATATTGTCTCAGGAGGAGAAGAATATGGATATATATATATATATATATATATATATATATATATATATATATATATATATATATATATATATATATATATATATATATATATATATATATTTATTTATATACACATATGTATATATATATATACAGTATATATATAAAATATATATATTCATATAAAATAATACATATATATATAAATATATATATTCATATAAATTATATATATATATATATATATATATATATATATATATATATATATATATATATATATATATATATATATATTTATGTGAGTGTGTGTGTACATACATACATATATTTATGTACATCTGTACCCACATGTCATTACTGGACTGAATAAATACTCACGAATTAAACTAATTATTAAAAAAAAAATAACATGTAAAACTCTCTTACAATCTGCACCTGCTATCCACCGCAATCCACACCCCCCCCCAATACCCCTTGAAAAAAACTACCGCCCAAACTACCGCTCAATATATTTTGCAACCACTTAAGACAACACCCAGAAGAAACTCCTGTAGACGTAACAATGGGCAGTTACGCGTGATAAGAAGGTCGTGTCTCCGTAAGACAACAATGGCAGAAACGAGAGAGAGAGAGAGAGAGAGAGAGAGAGAGAGAGAGAGAGAGAGAGAGAAAAAAGGAGTTCTTAAAGGTTAATGCTTTGTTATGGCCCCGTTCCCCCTTCCTAAAAGAGTATTTTTGCATGGGTTTCTTTCTTGAGTTAAGAGTCGGAGGTAATGGTGTTATTTTCTCCTGGACATTCTCTGGACGCCGACCGTTTCAACGGCGCGTCTACTCCCCGTCCACTTATTATTAAGTCTCTCTGGCTCTCTCTCTCTCTCTCTCTCTCTCTCTCTCTCTCTCTCTCTCTCTCTTTGTTTGTGAATCTAAGATTTTGTAAATGAGTAGGCATACCTAATATATATATATATATATATATATATATATATATATATATATATATATATATATATATATATATATATATATATTATTATATATAAAAATATCAACACACAATTACGTGTGGAACAGAAATAAATTTCTGACACACGTCATGCTTTTGTGTGCCTGTTTGGCAGCGATCTGAACTTTCATTTGAAAGACCTGGGTTCTGATCCTGATGTGAGTCAGAAATTTTATATATATATATATATATATATATATATATATATATATATATATATATATATATATTTATAGTTAATTTTGCACACAAATGCAACCGTATATCTGGGCATGGGTATAGTACAGAGTTGCTATTTTTGTGCACGGACAAATGAATCCTCATTTAGCATTCATAACATTGCATAAGCCTATTGCAAGCAAGAACAATTTCGTGGGTTAAACGAAAATGCACATAATGATAGTGAAAGGTCTAAGGTAATCTTGAAGAGCAAACATTCCTTTAAGACTTCA
>NC_089791.1:24663387-24728387 GCF_040412425.1 Macrobrachium rosenbergii | reverse complement strand
GATTTTTCCACTTTTAATCTTCGCACCTTGACGAATAGTTTCTGGCTTTTGAAAATGGGTTGTGGTTTTTTTTTTTTTTTTTTTTTTTGACCAAGCACGTCTAAGATGGTGTTGACTTCTTACTGTATCCTGAACAGTTTCTTGTTTAGAAGGTTGTATATTTCTATCTCCATCCGTATTGAAATAATATATATATATATATATATATATATATATATATATATATATATATATATATATATATATATATATATATATATATATATATAAATGTATATATATACAGGATATTTACACTCACATACACACACTATATATATATATTATGTATACATATTTTATACATACATATATTATATATGTAATATATATATATACACTATATATATATATATATATATATATATGTATACATATTTTATATATATATATCTATATAGTATGTGTATATATATACAGTATATAATGCACTGGCTTCCTCGGCCACATGAATATTTTTTGACAACATAATTTTACATTCTTTTTTTATGTTCACATCCTCAAATCATAAGTGACAGAGCCCTTGCCATCAATGTTCCTTTGACTATCAGGCTTGTGTACTTTTCCAATTCACCGTAGGATCTCTCCTTCCAGTCCATGTTACATATTCCTGCTCTGTCAGGACTCCGGTTCCTTCTTGAAAGCCTCTCAAGGAAACCAGAGAAGAGGAAGGAAACCTCCTGACCAATAGTAGCAGTGGATGCGGCGGCGGCGGCGGCGGTGGTGGTGGTGGTGGTGGCGGCGCGTTCCAGGATGGCTGGGCTGGAACAAAGGCATTGATCCTGGAATCTTCTTGTGATTCGAAGGTAAAATCGATGTGCAAGGACCATAAAATGGAAAAGTGAAACTCTTTCTTTGGCGGGGAGCCCTAGGCAGATTTCGACTTTCTCTTCCAATAACTGGCGTCTGCGGGAGTTAGCCGGATTCCTTTTTTGGCAGAAGGGAAACTGGAAGAGGAAACTGGAAGGAAACTGGAAATCTCTGTGTTGTTCCGAGATGAAATGGGATTTATTGATCGATCATCGTAGCGTTGGTAACATACGAACAGACAAAACGAAATCTCATTTTAGCGGGTCAGGAAAATAATACAATGGCTCTTCTGTTGTACGATGGACATAAGAATCCAAAAATCATCATTCAGATCGCAATAAAGGCAATACCAGAGAAGGTTAATTTCCCATGAATGAAAATGCTTTACATTTGGGACAATTCCGACCACTGGTCCACAAAATATGAAAATTAACATAACCTTCATATATATCATTAAAATAATCAGACATCACTACTGAATTACAAACTGCATTAACTGTTCCTTCTACGCGAAAAACTGGCAACGAAGATTCCAAACAAAAATATTTCACTCTTAGAGTAAGTCTACGATTTTCAGAACTTTCATATCTCAGGAAGGAAGAATGAAATAGTCATGACCTTCCTTTACTTGTTTGTTAACCTTCAAAGGCATACAATGGACAACTGAACAAAGGTAAGGTCATACCTATTTTAGCAAATGTTAACAAAGGCACAACCAGAAGAATTGCATTCAAATAGCTCTGGTCTGGTGAAATCAACTTTTCACAAAGTTATGACAGAATTAATCTAGGATTATACGAACCATCACTTTGTACGGAAGCTATCCAAATATCTAACCTGGTTCACATAGGAAAATAACATCATTTAATTAAGTAGACAGTACTTGGAAACTGGAAAACTGGACTATGGTCAATGCAGCAAAAGACATAATACAAAACTTGATAAGGTCTGTCAAAGTCATAGGTATCAAATCTATTCTTTGAACTTTAAAAAGGAATCTGATCCTACAATAAGTTAACACAGCAAAAAAAGACAGTAAAGAACTCCACAGTTTCGTAGACAAGGTTATGCAAACGACAACACACAGCAGTTGCTTGATCAGGAAAAAGCAAAAAATTACCAAGGAGAGATCTCTCAGGTCTGAACATTATCGGGCAGCTGATGGTCCTATCACAGTTCCCACTATTTAGCTTCGGATATAAACCCAATCTCAGTTATGATAAATTTTCCTGTTTATCAGGAGAGCAGCAAACCTTCACTCACAATAAGGCAAGAGAGCGAATATTAGCTGACTTGTATCAGCTGATCTAGCAAATTAAAGAATCTCTTAGAATAAAGAACGGTATATTTAAGGCTCTATTGGTCTGAGTCTTTGCTAACATATTCAAGATGGTGGAGACCGATTGTTCAATTACCGAGGGTCCGTGTTAGCATAAGGCCAGCTGCAACCAACATCAACAACAGCATCTTCACATCTTCTAATGGGAGTTGCGGTATTTAACTATAATTGTGCGTGTGATTCCTTTGCCGTAAATCAACACAGCGAAATGTAAGGTTCACAGATAATATGACTTAAGAGGTTTGTGGTATCCACCCGTTTTGATGCATTTGTTTGAAGAGGGAACCAATCTGCAACTCTGCACCTTCATGTACATACCCATTACCTCACATGTAGTGAAAGAGATGATGGACTTTTACGTCAATGGAATCCGAAAGGATTATGGGAGGACAACACTGGGACAATGTACAGAGTCTGCTGCTATTATTGTTAATCTATCTCTTGTAACTTTCTGTATACTCTGCTGGGCCCGCGTTCTATTCTCCGGCCGGCCAATGAAGAAGAAGAGGATTTTATTTCTGGTGACAGAAATTCATTTCTCGGTATAATGTGGTTCGGATTCCACAATAAGCTGTAGGTCCCGTTGCTAGGTAACCAATTGGTTCTTAGCCACGTAAAATAAGTCAAATCCTTCGGGCCAGCCCTAGGACAGCTGTTAATCAGCTCAGTGGCCTGGTTAAACTAAGGTATACTTTTGTGGATATATACAAGTGCACATACACATGCATACAAACACATATATATGTATATATTTATGTGTGTGTGCGTGTGTGTGTATTTGCTTGTGCGTGGGCGTGGCTGTGTGTCAGTCTATCTCTTTATGATTCAACCAGTTTGTCTGATTATCTGCTTCTCCCTTTCTCCACGTCTTTATGACCACTATCGAGATGAATCCTGTTTACAGTATGAATCGATCAATTCTCTCCTCCTCACCCATCCCTCCCCTCTCTCTCTCTCTCTCTCTCTCTCTCTCTCTCTCTCTCTCTGACCACCTGGCGTGAGAGGCAAAAGAGCCTTGGGTAAACCGCATCATATCGATGCGGGATGCAAAGAACGGCTTCAGATGATTGCAAGGCTATGAACTTGTAGCCCGAGTCATAAATGTCTTGTGCAGCATCCAGATCTGACGTCAAATGAAAGCTTGTTGAGAAATTGAAAAGATCTTCGTGCCGGCACAGTAGTGGCTGTTTAAGTTCATATGTTTATGTATGTGTGTATGTATATACAGTATATATACTGTGTGTATGTATGTATAATATATCTATATGTACATATATATATTATATATATATATATATATATATATATATATATATATATAAACATAATATATTTATATAACAATATATATATATATATATATATAATATATATATATATATATTATATATATTATATACATATATAATATGTAAGTACATATATATTATATACATATATAATATATTTATATAATATATACTGTATATATATTAATATATTTATATAATTTATATTAATAATATATATATAATATATTATATATAATATATGTATGTATGTATGTATGTATGTATATGTATGTATAATTTATGTATGTATGTATGTATGTATATTTATATATATATATATATATTATATATATATATATATATATATATATATATATATATATATATACATACAAATATGTGTGCATGCATGAGCATATGTGTTAACATGTGCGTGTATGTGCGTGCCACATGCGCACGTGTTCCGTGGGGGTTTCAAACAAAACTATTGATTTATATATTAAAAGTATTTCTGTTCATATATGAGCGTAGGAGTAAAAATTTCTTTTGTATCTTACTAGCAATCCGCTGAAAAATTAGCATTTGGTATACATTTTCCTGCATGAATACAATTACTTTATGCATGCATACATTAATTATGCAAAGTATATACTCATTTAAGTTAAAAACCGTAGCCATTTCCGTCTTGAAGCTTGTGGGTAATTATGCACTGAGAACAGAGGATTAAGTTTCGAGTAATAATAATAATAATAATAATAATAATAATAATAATAATAATAATAATAATAAATGCAGAATAGAGAAATAACAACGGTTAATTATTCAGTTTTAAAAATAATAATCAAGATAATCTTGTTATAGTGATCATAAAACCCAGAGCATTAGCAACGTAATAATAATAATAATAATAGTCATCATCATCATCATCATCATAATAATAATAATATAATAATAATAATAATAATAATAATAATAATAATAGTAGTAGTAGTAGTAGTAGCAGTAGTAGTAGTAATAACAGTAGTAGTAGCAGCAGTAATAATAATAATAATAATAATAATAATAACAGTAATAATAGTAGTAGTAGTAGCAGTAATAATAATAATAAATAATAATAATAATAATAATAATAATAATAATAATAATAATAATAGTAACAGTGGTAATAGTAGTAGTAGCAGTACTAATAATAATAATAATAATAATAATAATAATAATAATAATAATAATAATAATAATAATAATAATAATAATAATGCCTGTGTAAATCGAAAGCCACTAGATACCGGTTAATTCACCCCGAGCAAAAACACTGGAAGTCAATAATACCTGGGCCATCAGTGATTTATGGATTTTACTCAGGTTTTTAGCCTCGCCTTATCATAAACCTCGTTTTTACTCTGACCCCATAATTTCATTTTGAAGTTGAAGCCAATCTGTGCTTCGGTGTAACTTTTTTTGGCTCAAGAAATAGTGTTCATACCGACTACAGCAATTCGTTTTATTATCATTATCATTATTGGTGAAGAAATCCACAGTGGTGTAAAAGTAAATATATATAAGAATTATATATACAAACGAGAGCTTTAGAGAACAAGCTCGACTCTCCTCAATCTCAGATTGAGAAGGAGAATCGAGTAGGTTCTCGAAAGCTCTCGTTTGTATGTATGTATATATATATATATATATATATATATATATATATATATATATATATATATATATATATTTATAATCTTGCTATTATTATATTTACATTTACACCATTGTTTTATTAACTATTTTAGTGACTATTGCTATTATTATATCAGCATTGTTCTCGATTTGTATAGATATTTCTAATATATATTTACATTTACACCATTGTGGATTTATTAACTATTTTAGTGGCTCATGCTATTATTATTATTATTATTATTATTATTATTATTATTATTGAAATGAGACAAGGCGACCCTGTAACGAGGCTATAATAACGAGAATTAAAAGCCTCAGAAGTGTTAAAAATATTTATGTACAGATAAGGGATATGGAGTAGTGTCTGAAAGTCTCTCATTATTATTATTATTATTAATATTAAAAAGATGACCCTATTCATATGGAACAAGCCCCTAAGGGCAACTGCCTTGAAATTCATGCTTCCAAAGAAATTGGCGCCCATTTCAGAGAAGTAACAGCAGGCAATAGGAAATACTGGAAAAAATCAGTTATTAGAAAATGAGAAATAAATCACATAAAATTTGCGTAATTAATCACTGATCAAAATCATATATCTAAACCTACCTGGCCTGCAAGATTAATCTTATTTAGAATTATAAGTTAGCGTTACAACTTCGAGGGTCATTGCCATTGGACAGAAGACATTATATACCTTCTCAAAATCGTACAAAAAAAAAATACGTAACAATCATACAATGCATCCACGAAAAATAACGTTTTCTCCCAAAAAGCAGTGATTTGAAATGAAACGAAATAAAAATAAGATATATACAACAAAAACCACCTGACATGAACTCGCCTTCCTCCCCTACAATAATGCTACAACTGTCCTGCGTCTTTTTTCCATCCCAGTCCAGGCCTCAGCCCTAGCTACAGCCCCCAGCCCAAGGGCTAGCACCCATCAGCCCCCCTTCGAACGATAAATCTCCCACGGTCCCATCTGCCTCAATACCTTGTTTATCTATGACAAAGATCCAGTAGTTTTCTTTGGGTCATAAATTGTGTTCGCACTGAATAAACGTATAAGCTGGTCAGACAGACAGACAGACAGTCAGGCGCACAGACAAGACAGACAGGTTCACATACAGACAGACAGGCGCACAGACAAACAGACAGGCAGGTGCACAGACGGAGAAACAGGGACACAAACAGACAGACAGGCGCACAGACAGACAGTTAGGCGCACAGACAGACCGTCAAGGCGCACAGACAGACAGACAGTTAGGCGCACAGACAGACCGTTAGGCGCACAGACAGACAGACAGGCGCACAGACAGACAGTTAGGCGCACAGACAGACCGTTAGGCGCACAGACAGACAGACAGGCGGACAGACAGACAGTTAGGCGCACAGACAGACCGTTAGGCGCACAGACAGACCGTCAGGCGCACAAACAGACAGAAAACGCACAGACAGACAGACAAACCGTTAGGCGCACACAAACCGTCATGCGCACAAACACACAGAACAGACAGATAGGCAAACTCGCACAGACAGACAGACAGGCGCACAGACTGACACACCAGAGCACATACAGACAGTCAGGTGCACAGAAAGTCAGACAGGCGCTCAGACAGACAGACAGAAAGGCGCACAGACCGACAGACAGGCGCACTGACAGACAGACAGACAGGCGCACAAACAGGTGTGCGCAAAGACAGATATTCAGGCGCACAGACAGACATACAGACAAGCGCACAACCAGACAGACAGACACAGACAAGAGCACGAACAGACAGACGAATATGCTATTAGACAGACTTCAGAAAGCCTCACAGACAGACAGACAGACAGGAGTCCAGACAGCCGCAGCCGGCATCCAAACTCTTACCTATCACACAACCTTTTCCAATCCCATTTACCATCACTCTTTCAGAAGCATCACCAATTGCCGAGATCGATAAGAAAAAAAAAAAGAAATAAAAATTCCATTTTATATTGAACGTTTTGAAACCACCCGTTTAGAAAGCAGTATCCTTCGATACCGCTCAAACCAATAAAAAATATATTATAAAAAAAAAAAAGATGAACCCGACTTTTAATATATTATTCGTTGAATTTCGTTTCATTCGTCATCTTGATATTCATGATGCGATTATCGCTTCTGAATTGAATTGAGCGTGAATCACTTTTTTTTTTTCCATGCGGGAATTTAATATTTATGGAGGCGGCGGAAAAAAAAAACCGTGGTTCGCTGGGATGGAGTAAATCAATTATTATACGAAAACTTTGTAAGGCTTTCTCTCTATTTATTTTTGTGTCAGTGCACTTACACTTGCACACACACACACACACAAAAGAAAAAATTATATGTATATATATACAGTATATGTATATATATATATATATATATATATATATATATATATATATATATATAATATATATATATATATATATATATATATATATATATATATATATATATATATATATATATATATATATATAGAGAGAGAGAGAGAGAGAGAGAGAGAGAGAGAGAGATTTCATTGTTACGCCTTTCCCCTTATAAAGGATTGCTCGTAAAGGTACTACCATTACGGTTTCCGGCAAGTATCCGTTAGACGGATGAGGTTGCTAGGCCAGCAACCTATACGTCGTAGATATTCAAATGGTTTATTTGTCGATTTCTGAAATTCCTTGGTGCTCACCCATCCAGTTACAGACCGGCCCCAACGATGATTAAATTTGCTCACAGGCCGATCAGGGTTTGATGGAGAAGAGATGAAAATCCTTAGAATCTTTTACTTTAATCTCATTGTAACTCTGTTGATTTAAGCAGTGAAATGGGTATGTGGTGGTCAGTCGATTGTGATGAGCATGGGGCTAGTAATCCAATCCTTCAATATATTGAAAATATGAGGAAAAGGATGTATGTGTGTATATATATATATATATTTTTTTCAGTTTAATTCCTAGTTGGGATCGCTGTTTTTATAAGCCTCTTCAAGATTTTCTTACAACGACTGAACAGCTCATTTTATCAATTATTTTAGCGTACGTATAGTCATGTATATTATACATACACACACACACACACACACACACACACATATATATATATATATATATATATATATATATATATATATATATATATATATATATATATATATATATATATATATATATATATATACATATACGGAAAAGCCGTGACAATAAAATTCCCAATTTAATGGAGCGTGGGTGAGACAGACTACTACTACTACTACTACTACTACTACAGCATGGAGAATTTATTTGCCAAAAGGGCCCCAAAAACGCGGTGGGACCTAATCACATCGATCAATATGCGCTTAGGTTTACCTTGGGAAATTTCCAGGACTGGGTCTTCCAGTCTCCAAGTTGAAAACGTGTTCCGGACAATGACGTGAGCTAATGGGGCGTGTTTGGTGCCAATCAATCGATTGTGAGAGAGAGAGAGAGAGAGAGAGAGAGAGAGAGAGAGAGAGAGAGAGAGAGAGAGAGAGAGAATTTAAAATGTGGTATCATTTTTCCCTGAGCAAAGATTTTCTTCACTCCGGCCTCAGCAGGAAAATGGGTAAAACCTCCTGAACTGCTTTTTCCCCTTAAATGTTGTTTAGGCTCAATGGACGCCCATGTTACACTAGGAGGAGTATTTTAAGGCGTCCTCTAAATCCATTTCGAGTGTCCTTTAAATCTCCGCTGGTTGTTGTCGTAGGGGGAAAAAAAAAGGACCCTCCAAAAATTCGCTCCTGCTTTGTGCCTCGAAAGGACTTCTACATTTACCTTACAAGCTTCTTCCATTTAACTCCTCCTCGCCAGTGGTCTCAGCTGAAGTGTCAGCGTCAAGGGGGAGGTGAAGGAGCTTCGAGGAGGAGCGCTGTCGAGTGCAGAAAATATTTAGGTAATCATGGAGAGATCAAGACTTTTTTTAAGGAAAGGCAATACATCGAGATAAATATATCAATAAAATAATATATCTGTAAAGTATGCACTTAGAGTAAGTAATTACACTCTATACTTAAATTATCATTTTAAGAAATTTTTTTCATAAACAGACCAAAAATAAATAAGAAGAGTTTAATCTCTGAAGTTCATATTAATTTTAACTAGAGAAGAATGTTCGTGTTCAAATTTTGCTTGACTGTTCGTCGTCACTTTCATGTCTTACTCTGAATTCCGTGCAATTCCTCTTTAATAATTATTTTAATTTTTAAAACGATAACTATTACGTGTTTCGAACAACGAGGGAAGCCATTCAAAAATTTAAAATAAAATCGAACTAAAAAAAACACGGTGAACAAATATACAGTCAGCTAAGCCTTTACCTTACTAGTACAAGTTATAAGCCTTAGATATACGAATATGGTGAATATTCTCGATAAAAGCAAATCCTGTTTTTTTTTATTTATCTATTTCATTTACGATTTGGTGGATCGTTCTCATAACCTGAGGTACGTTTATCAACGTTGGCACAGGAGAAATATGCCCCAGTAATATGATGATTTGCATAACACTTTGGAGCCAGTAAGGTGAAAATGCGAAGAAATGAAAAACATATAAATACACACACACACACACATATATATATATATATGTGTGTGTATATGTGTGTGTGCATATATATATATATATATATATATATATATATATATATATATATATATATATATATATATATATATATATATATATATATATACATACACACACACACTCACTCACACACACACAAACATTATATATTATATATATATATATATATATATATATATATATATATATATATATATATATATATATATATATATATATATATATATATATATGTAATAATATTGTATATATGTATGTATGTACGTATGTATATTACAGTATCTAGAAAACCGATCATAGGAAACCAAGGATAGTGTGAAAATTGTGGGATATAAAATTCAGATTAGTTTACCAAGAACGTCGGTGAGATACATATAGCGAAGAGGAGGGATGCAACGTAATTTATCTTCACGAAGATTCAAAAACTTTAAAATTGGAGAGAGAGAGAGAGAGAGAGAGAGAGAGAGAGAGAGAGAGAGAGAGAGAGAGAGGACGCAATCCGTATCAGCAAAACGTCGTTATCCTTCAAATAAATTCAACGGGACTCAAATCTAAGATCAACAAGTAAACTGATTTACTTTATTATACGAAACGATGGCGCAGCTGAGAGCCTTTGGCTCGGTGAAAAATAGCCTCTCTCTCTCTCTCTCTCTCTCTCTCTCTCTCTCTCTCTCTCTCTCTCTCCTTCGTGAATAAATTATGCAAGCAGTAAAATGCTTTCTGAAACTTGATCCCTGCACAAGGTTCCCGTCTGTAGAGGATGATTTGTAGGAGGAGTAATGAGGGTTGATATCTATGCATCTCTCTCTCTCTCTCTCTCTCTCTTTTCTTAGCTTCAAAAACTAAGAAGGCTCTTAGTGTTAGGGGATCTCTCTCTCTCTCTCTCTCTTAGCTTTAAAAACTACGATGATTCTTAGTGTCAGGGGATCTCTCTCTCTCTCTCTCTCTCTCTCTCTCTTAGCTTCAAAAACTAAGAAGGATCTTAGTGTCAGGGCTCTCTGATCTCTCTCTCTCTCATCTTTCGCATTTTTGCGACCGTCGTAAAGTCTTTCGACTCGTGCTCAGTGTCATCTTTAGGAGACGTCATTTTTAGTAAGTCACTAACCCTATCCTGTTCCCCTCTCCCCTACCCCCATCCAACCCCTCCCCCCTTTTACCAAACACCCCCTCCCTTCATAGATGCCCTTCATTTACCCTATCGGCTCCTCATGGCGATTTAGGCGTTGTCCCTCTTGCCAAATGTACTTCTCTCGAGTTTTTAAAGGCCTACCCTTCCCATTTACCCCTTTAATCCGTGCTTGTCAAAGAGGTTTAACCTCCTTGGCGTTTGTTAATGTCTCCTGGGAGCAGTATACTTCTGTGTTCCCTATTGGACACTCCTTCTATTTCCATTCTTCCAGGTCTCTGTTTTTCTCCTCTTGAATCTCTTTGGACCTTCCTTGTGATTATCTCACGCTACTGGACTTCTCACTTTTAATTTACTTGTTTTTGTGTCAATTTACTGTGTATATATACAGTATGTGTCTATATATATATATATATATATATATATATATATATATATATATATATATATATATATATAGAGAGAGAGAGAGAGAGAGAGAGAGAGAGAGAGAGAGAGAGAGAGAGAGAGAGAGAGAGAGAGAGAGAGAGAGAAAGAGAGCTATTGGCATTTGAAAAGGATTGTGTGTGTAGACAGATAAGAGAGCGCAGCATAAATATACATAGTTTACACAAATAAGATTACCGGCAGCTATTTAATTTATCATCTATTCATAATATGGTCCTTCTCTTTCTTTCAGTTAGAGTATTCATAACATTTTTCTATTCATATATCTTCTTTTCCTTACAGACTTAGCTCCAGGTTTGCCATTTACTCGGAATATTTCATTGTTTTTTTTTCTTTGTTTTTGTATCAGTTTTTATTCTTACAACATACAAGATACCTTTGCATGAATGCCCATACCCGATGAAAAATATCTATTGTGTTTTAACGCGTCTTTGATTATATCAAGGTTGGTACTTCCTTCCTTACATGAGTCTAAAACAGTTCTACGTAAAACGTCTCTGTCGATTTTGACATCTCTCACGGTTCTCGGTTGATGCTTCTCAGGAAAATTGCTGTGCCGCATCTCTCTTCCGTATCTTTGCCTCTTTGCAAATCCTGCTGACTGTTCTCTCCGGTATCATTGTTGTTTCTGAGGCGCGTTGCAGTGTTTTTCTGATATCCGCAATGGGTCCACGGTCTTTTCTTTAGAAAAGTACTTAACGACACTATGAACGATTTCATTTTAGGATGAAGATTAATGTCAAACGAGGACCCCTTCCATCGTTCCATGTTGTTTGTAAGGCAACAGACTCCTTAATGAGTCAGTGAGTGTTTTGACTGAGCTTCCCCACGGGCTGTTTGACATCTTTATGCCCTGAGGTCAGCTTAACACAGAGAGGAACTCAGCAAATTTTTTTGTCACGTTTAAGAATAAACGTGTTGTTTTATTGTTGTTAAATGCTAGAAAATTACGAGGGCCTTTAATAATTGGCAAAAATTGATTAGCAACCAATTATATTTGTGTTGTATAACTTATGCTGCCTTCCCATACAACGTGAGTGGGAATATTTGATGTGCCCGGTCACCTTGCCATGAAGGAGCCGATGGAGTACCTTCCTTACTGAATGTACATCATTGCTACCCGTTCCCCACCCCCAAAAATGTTTCCCTGGGGTAACCCCATGTTTCCTTTGGGTACCCCATGGATTCCACAATGCCCCCTCCTTTTATTGCCTAATACCCCTCCCTTACTAAATGTGCTTCATGGACACCACTCTCCCCTCCCCTGTTTCCCTGGGGTACCCCGTGGTTTCCACTACCCGCCCCCCACAGAACTGGACCCTTGTCCCCTTGACAGACTGCACTCCTCATATCGTAATTATGTAGATTCATTCATAATTTCTTGCGATTTTTGGCAAGTAGGAATTAACATTGCGGCATTTCAGCTGTACCATAGTACGCGTATTTATAGTGAGTACGAAGCTGATGCAAATACAAATGAACTATTGTACCGTAAACGTTTTTAATTATATTTATCAGTTATACAGACCAGTAATTAACGACCTAGCCTCACTTGCGAGAGGACAGTTCGATCCTATGCTGGCGGGGAGAAAATGTTTTTATACTCGCTTTATAAAAAAAAAAAATTAAATTTTCCCCTTTTTCCTTAATCACTGAACCTAGTAACTGATAGTTAATCACAGCCACGATAGAGAAAGTCATGGGGGTAGCAGCTTCATCCCAAAACGACTCGTTGAGAACCGGAAGGTTAACATACTCTGAAAATACCCTCTAAGGAAGAACGTCTTATAGTAATATATATATATATATATATATATATATATATATATATATATATATATATATATATATATATATATATATATATATATATACATACATATATGTATATTTATATATATAAGTATATATATACACACAAAACACCCACACACATATATATATATATATACATATATACATGCATACATACATATATGTGTGAGTATATGTGTGTCAGAGAAAAGGTCAATATTTTACTTAAAAGAGAGTAAAAAAGTATCACAAAAAATGCGAGACACGATAACGTAACATTTTTGGCACCGAGAGTAAAATATAAGACGCGGATACGAAACATCAAAATAAGGTTTCCTTGAGAATCATTGTCACGTTTGTCAAGTTTAAAAATACGTTAAATTATGATCTTCCATTCTCTATCTTTCGACTGAAATCAATTCTGTTAACCGATGACATTTTGTTAAAGATGATGAAGGAAAAGAAGTTGCGTTACCCGAGACGATAAGAGATGAATACTATTCTTGAAATAGTATTCATCTCTTATCGTGTAAAATATATACAACTATATATATATGCATATATATGTGTATATATACATATATATATATATATATATATATATATATATATATATATATACACGCCTATATATATCAAGATAACGAAACACACTCTGCATCATATATAACGAAAAGAACTTGAAAATAACAAAACGCTTTTTGTCATAACTGGATTTAAAAAAAATTGCAAGATTCAAAACAAAATATTTCGATCAAGACACGGCTATAGCGGGGCGAAATAAATGACAAAATACGGTGTCGCGTAATTTAGCCAGGTACAGTTCCAACAAATGCCTCCGGATTTTTTTCCGTGATACGATATTTACATCTGAATCGCTTTGCAAATAAATTCATTTCAGGAGCTGGTCTTCCGCGAGAGAGACTGAACAGAACGCGCCTCTCACTTTATTCAAATGTTTTGCGGTTCTCTTTCCACCCAGGCTTTAATTCCGTACTTCAAAATGATGATATTGGGATGATCAATGACCCTTGGTCGAAGCCAGATAACCATGACGTATTCAGTTCAGTTAGAAAATACAACATCCAATTTAGAAAGATTGCTGTGATATCTTTCATGTAAAATTTCATTTCCATTTACCCACCGAGAGGTTTTAGTAACTCAAAATCATGACTAATTCAATTCAGTTAGAAAATACAACATCCAATTTAGAATAATTTTACAATAATATCTTTCATGCAAGATTTCATTTCCATTCATCAACTGAGATGTTTTACTGGCTGAAAATTATTTTGGCTCATTATTTCACTAAAGAGAACATATAAAAATAAAGAAAATACCTAAATTACTTCACTAAAGAAAGCAAATAAAAACAAACATACCTAAATTACTTTGATTCGGTCAGATATTGATAATTAATCACGCGCAAATCTTAAATTTATTCTAACCATCCAATCTATGCGATATGATCCATGCCCACTATAAACTTACAAACCGTCGCGTAGGCACCAATTGACCTTGGCATTTGCAACGCCAAATAGTTTTCAATCAGTCAGTCAGTCAATCGCCCAGACCACATCAGCTGACAGAAATGGAAACCTGGAAAGCTTCGAGTGATCGGTCGTTGCCCCTTCCCAAAAATAAATAACAACTAATTGGAAACTCAAAGCGTGACTAACACCAGTATAGCAAACTGCCGATCAAAACAGTTATAAATTGACCAGTTATTCAGCTCTTGTATTAGATAACGTCCAAGGTGTCACTTATGTATCTGTACCCCGTAGGGGGGTAGCGCACCTCACGCGGTGCACTGTAGGCATTACTTTAGGTTCATTGCAGCGTCTCTTTGGCATCTAGCTGCAACCCATTTTTATTTCTTTTACTGTACCTCCATTCATATTCTCTTGCTTCCATCTTGCTATCCAACCTCTCTTAACATTTCATTCATAGTGCAACTGCGAGGTTATCCTCCTGTTACACCTTTCAAACCTCTCTACTCCCAATTTCTGTTTCAGCGCTGAATGACTTCATAGATCCCAGCGCTTGGCAGATGTCCTAAATTCTATTTTCAATTCCATCCTTTATATAGCTGTATGATAAAAATACACTTTTTTCATCTCTCAAAAATCAATTTGTGTTTTTAAACCATTACAAAAACTCTTCTCGATAAAAACGTTATTCAACTCGAATTAAAATGTGTAAAACTATACAGCAATACTTCAAAGTGACCACGAAAGAATTTATAATCTTTCTTCAAAGATTACAAACTCAAGAACGTTTGATAAAGGCTTCCTGTTATTATTGCATGCCTTAAGAAACGATGCCTCTGTTCTCTATAATAACGGCAGTCATTTAATAATAAGCCTCATTACCGTAATAAAAACTACAGGGTATTTGATACAGGGGTGATATTCTGTTTGACGTATGCTTGACCAGAACCCGGTAGACAAGGAGATTTCCTTATGTTCAATCAAATGTTAACTATATCAAGCTTAACATCTGTTTTGCGGCTGCATTCTCTTCCATGGGATACTGGCAAACACCTCTTTCAACAGGATAAAAATGTTCCGATACATCGGAAGATTAAAAACTTATTTTCGACATTTAGCTGTACTACTACTATCTGTTGGCCCCTAATGTAACTAAAATACTCGTCCCAATTCATATTCCCTTCCTTCCATCTGACTTTCCACCCTCTCTAACTATTGTTTCAAAGTGGAACTGCGAGGTTTTCCTCCTGTTGCAACTTTCAAACCTTTCTACTGTTAATTTTCCTTTCACCGCTGAATGACCTCATAGGTCCCAGCGCTTGGTCTTTGGTCTAAATTCTATAATCTGTTCTATTCTATTCTACAGGCAAAGGATGAACTCGTGAAATTATTCGAATCGCTAGGTTTATTGAATTAAATTAAAGCTTTCCAAAATGATTTAATCAACTCTAGAGCCATCATAAAGGTAAATGAATTGTGCCTCAGAACGACGTGCAAAATTAATACAGAACTCAGACAATCGCCAACTAAGACTAGGGGTAAGTAGAACGAGGGAGAAACAAAGAAAAATGAACTGCATAAATGAACAGACTGGGGATGACCCATCGGTTCTTCTCTAGTAACAATGGGGTCTTGTTCTTTCATTATTTATATTATAAGGTTAAGTATATCTTAGTTTAAACAGACCACTGAGCTGATTAACAGCTCTCCTAGGGCTGGCCCGAAGGATTAGATTTATTTTACGTGGCTAAGAACCAGCTGGTTACCTTGCAACGGGACCTACAGTTTATTGTGGAATCCGAACCACATTATGACGAGAAATGAATTTTTATCGCCAGAAATAAATTCCTCTAATTCTTCATTGGCCGGTCGGAGAGTCGAACGCTGGGCCAACAGCGTGCTAGCCATGAGCTCTAACCACCCCTCCAATGAAGAACATTTATATTAGAAATAGATCAGAATTTGGATTTTTGTCAAAACGGTCAAAATACAGACACGAAAACTAAATATGAAGCCCACAACTGTTTCAACTTGTTCAAGGACTTTCCAAAAAACGCATTTATTTTCAGTAAATAATTAAAATAAAACGTTAATAACTTTAATCATAACCCACATCAGAAACTCTTACTTACAGTTTCAAGTCAGTTTCCAAATATAATAGTTGCAGCGCTGTTGAATGTTTTATTATATTTCATCGTCTTTTTTTCTTTTTTGCGGAAGAGCTTCAACGCTTATGGACTTAACTCGAAGTAATTTTAGTATGATCGAGTCATATATACATATATACATACACACATATATATACACACACACACACATACATGTATATTATATATATATATATGTATATATATATATATATATATATATATATATATATACATACATATATACTCTATTACAATTATTATTTAATTCTCGTATATATATATACTATATATATATATATATATATATATATATATATATATATATATATATATATATATATATATTATTTACATATACATATACGTACATTACTATATATATATATCATTATTATTTCATCCGTCGTATATATATTTTATATATATATACATATATATAAATATAACATATACGAGGAATGAAATAATAATGACAGGTAATAGTGTATATATATATATATATATATATATATATATATATGTTATTATATAATATATTATTTCATCCCTCGAGTATATTAAATATATATATATATATATATATAGTATATATATATATATATGTGTATATATAAAAATATATATATGAAATAATAATACATACATAGAGTATGTATATATATATGTGTGTGTATATATATACACATCCATACATACATACATACATAAGAGGGATGAAATAATGATGACAGGTAACAGACGTATCTGTAAAAATAATACGGTGTTAGGAGAGTCAACGAGCAAAGAAGTTCTAGCAAACTGGAGAGAGCATTTAAGAGCAAAACTATCTGAATAAACGCATTCGCCGGTGCAACCATAACGTCTGTTTATATCTGGTCCACATGTCTTCTTCACAGCAATGTCAGCTGTCAGCTGTCAGCGTACTAATTTTAGTTTTCTGTAAAAGAAAACTATTGTGCCGGTTTTGTCTGTCCGTCCGCACTTTTTCTGTCCGCCCTCAGATCTTAAAAACTACTGAGGTTTGAGGGCTGCAAACTGGTATGTTCATCATTCAACAATAATCATCAAACATACCAAATTACAGCCATCTAGCCTCAGTAGTTTTAATTTTATTCAATGTTAAAGTTAGCCATAATCGTGCTTCTGGCAACGATACAGGATAGGCCACCACCGGGCAGTGGTTAAAGTTTCATGGGCCTCGGCTCATACAGCACTATACCGAGGCCACCAAAAGGACCTATTTTCCCGTGACCTTTATTAAACTCTGTAGCGGCTGTAATGAAAACCCGAATGCGCCGAAGAAACTTTATTAGCATTTTTACTTTTTTTTTTTTAAGGAAGCGCATTTTTACTTTTTTACTTTTTTTTTTTAAGAATTTTTTGCGCATTTTTTTTTTTACATTTTTTTTTTTAAGAAGAAGCATTTTTTTTCTTTTTTTTTAGGAAGCGCATTTTTTACTTTTTTTAAGGAAGCGCATTTTTTGCTTTTTTAAGGAAAAGCTTTTTTTCCTTTTTTAAGGAAGGAAACGCATTTTTTACTTTTTTTTAAGGAAGCGCATTTTTTACTTTTTTTAGGAATGTGTGGGATGAGTCAAATGACTAGAATTCCGAATTAATTACGCATTTATTAAAATTAATAAAGACTTTGCTTTTATTACAACACGCCAAAAGTAAGAGACATCGCCGACGCATTCTTCAAAGCGACAACGTTCACCAGGAGCCCCCGGAAATGAAAAACATGCAAAAGGACTTGAAAACAGTCGTGACGGGAAGTCGAGAGAGTTCTTAAACGCTGTTGAAGGTTCTGTGAGAGCTACGGAAAACTTCGAGAAGAATTTGAATATCTAAGGACTGCAGACTGTCTTACTCGTGAATAATGGGTAGCGTAATTCTTCATCGCCACCGAAAAGCGGCAAAATATCGTCGTCAAAATACTGTCATTTGTAGTGAAAACTAATGCTGGTCACTGGTATAGTGGTTAGTGTCTTGGTATGCCACTCAGATGTCACGAGTTCACGCCTCCCCCAGGGCTGGCCGATGTAAAATTACTGGCTTTCTATCATGATCAGTTACTGCCGCGGTGTGGGGTCTATGGTGTGAAGTTGAAATCAAAATTCTTTGGAAGCTTGAATTTCAAGTCAACGGCCCCGTGGGCTTGTTCCATATGAATAGGGTTCATCTGCTCAATAAAATAAAAAAATAATAATTAGATGTAAAGTATCAATTTCAAACGGGTTCATTCTCTAAGTACCGTACACGACGTGCATATGTTTTGTCTTCTCTAAAAAACTTTTTCAATATATAAGATTTTTTTATTTGAGAAATTAAATATCAATTTTAAATGGGTTCATTATCTAATTCCATGATGTGGATGCGTTTCATTTTTTTTCTCTTGAAAGATTTTTTAATACATGATTTTTTTTTGCTGTATTTACATTGTATGACGATCACATCAGCTTCATTGAACTCGCTTCAGCTCATTGAAATTGACACCACAAAAGTATCGAGATTTTTAAAATAAAGCATTAGGAGCAAGCTACGATTATTCGTCGTCTTAGGTTTATCTCTGTTTTTATTTTAAAATATTTTCATTCATGTCTTTCTCACAATAGGATGAGAAAGAAAAATTAAAAATTCTTGAGAAAGGTTAATAATCTTTAAAATTAAAAATTCTTGAGGATGTTTAATAATCTTTAAGTCTTTACTTTTGCATGGCAAATGTTGATACCTATACAACAGTAACTTAAATGATTAGGTTGATCGATAAAAGTATGTCCTTGTTATTCATATTTTATATAAATTATTTTTAGTACCTCACAGAGTTCTCAGACTTCTAATTCGCACCTCGGTCTTCTGACTAATGTAGGTTCGAATCCAAAATGGGAGGGGGGAATCCGTTTATTCAGTTCTACTGGATTTCAAGGTTTTCAGTGGAAACCTTATCCAAAAACAATAGACAATCGGAAGATTAACGGCTTATTGTGGCTATTACAATAAAAGAATATTCATGTAACTATTTATTGTCTTCTCCTGGAACGGTGTTTGGAAACTAAAAGTACTTTCCATGCGCCCTGCTGTCAGGATGCGAGACGTGGCTTACAGCACCTTTTAAATTCTATGCGCAGCTGAATGGCTAAAAATAAGACTGGTCGAATCTCCGTTAGTTATCTGTAGTCAAGGTGAGCCAAACGGTGCCCGCAACAATCCATTGAACGCGCTCTTTATTGTACCTTCCGAGTGAATGAATAAAACCCACCCCCCTTCGCCCAGTTGACAGTAGACCACCAAACGCTTCGTTCGGGAAGCTCTAAAACAATACGAAAATCTAAAACAAAACGAAAACAAATACCCCAACATTTTCCGCTGACCGACGGTAAGGTGTACAATAATAATGTTTATATAATTAACGTCCGGATTTACTAGGATTTTACAGCTTCCAAACAGTAAAGCAGTAAACAGTTTATTGCCTCTCTTAGCAGTTACAATCGCACAAAATATTCGACCGTCTATAAGACCTTACGAACACGACAAACACTCTGGGCACCTCATGCCCAAACCCGGCCCAACCTTAAACACCCCCATCATAGGGACGGCGGAAGGGGGTCATCTGTGGGACACGGGCCCCATGCATACCCCCATTAACAGGAAGGGGCAGGCAGGGGAGACCAGCAGTCAGGCAGGCCTGGCAGGGTGACAGAGAGAAAGAAAAAGAAAAAGACTTCGATGTTCGGCTGAGCCTCTCAGCCTGAGCGAGCTGACTGCCAGCGGGATCAGTACTAGACCAGACTCCACTGAGTCAAGATGTTTCGCTCTTTTTAGTGTCGTCGGAAGAGGCGAGCGCGTGGCTATTACCAATTGTTATCAGTGATTAGAGGAATTCGTCTTCGCCTCTCGCGTTGCCTGAGAGTGTTTCCGGACGGGCATGGCTGATCCCGAGGCCGTGTCCAACTTTTGAGGAGGACCTTTGAATGCATTATGAATGTGAAAAGACTTCTTCCACAGTCGCGACCGCTTCTTCTTCTATAGGCTCGAAGGGGAAAGTGAGGAAGTTTGTTGGTGCAGTCCATAAAGATGGATATTTTGTTGTTCTTCTGCATCTTCGGTGTCGCAGCATCCAGCGAAGGTGAGAGAAAGACGAATGGATTTTGCGGTGTTGGTGTTGTTAACTTGCCTTGAGATGAATCAGCCCTAAGAGGCCTATCTTCCAAAGTGTTCCTAAGAACGTCTGAGGCTTAATTGTCCGTCGCAGGGTTAGTCCGCTTCGGTACATCTGCATTTCGGGAAGTTGTTTTAACTTGGGTCAACTTCTCAAACCTTTCCGTTCGAGTTTCACAAATGTTTTAAAAGTTTGAGGAAACAAGTGTGAAGTTTGTTCTTTACTTTCCGATGCGGTTTATCTCTCAAGTCTCCTGCCGGTCACAAGTTACACAACTTTATAGACACCGATGCTTCTAACTTTTGTGCTGTTTATAGTGATTGCTGCTGAATCTCTCGAGAGGTCTTCCTTATTTTAACTCTAATTGAAGTCAAAAGTAGACAGAAAGCTCTAATTCAATGCAACAGTCCCGGAAAGCTCAGAAACTGACCTAAAAGAACTAAGAATTTGAATCAATAACTTCATAATACGAAAACCCCGACCTGGTCGGCTTCAAAAATATTTTGCATAGGCCTAATCCAAACAAATTTGATCATATTAGGCCTACTCCCTTGAACTCGCTTCTGAATAAGAAACAAGCACTGATCAGGCCGAAGCCTCCCTTCGTAAAACGAAGGTTTTTGAAGATATCATGCCCCGACGACCGCCAATCTTGATTAACGTTAGCAATTTGATACACAATAATGAAACATAAAACCGAGGAGATCAAAACTCTACGGGATGTTTACGTCGTGATTGACAAACACGAACTGTCACATTGATTTTTCTTCTTTTACAGGACATCCATTTCCTAACGAATTAGTTTTAATATTATTTTAAGATGTCATTGATTGAGGGAATAAAGTAATCTCATGTCCAGCACTGTAAAGCTTTACATGAACCATCGACGTCAACCAAACCTCTCCCACACACACACAGCCAGAACCTAAACCGATACGTAGCCCTCATTCCCTCCCAGAAGGAAAGAGCACTCAGCTTTGCCGTCACTGAAACAATAGATAAGAACTAACCCCCCAAAAACATGGAAAGGACAGAGAGCAAAAGCACTAAGAAAGAAAAAAAAAAAAAAAGAAAGGCATACAGTATGGAAACGGGGGAAAACTCTGCGGGTTATTTCTTCCTTGAGTGAGGTCGCATTCAAGATCACAGAGGGGGAAAAACAATTTTTGCCACGGGTATACAAAAGGAGGGTTCATTCTCCACAAGTCTTCTTTTATTATTGCGTTATTCAAGTGCATGCACAGCTGGTAGCACGTACACGAGAGAGAGAGAGAGAGAGAGAGAGAGAGAGAGAGAGAGAGAGAGAGAGAGAGAGAGATGTGATGGGCAACACGGCAGGGAGGACTCTTCTTGGCAATGGTCTTTTTTTTTATATGCAACATGCATATTCACATGTATATAACCGTGCACAAACATGCAATCACATTCCCTCACATACACGGGCTTTCATTTATATTTCTGCGACCATCATTTGCTTCTCAAAGGGTTAGATGTCACACAGTGATGCCTTTCTGTCTCGGAAGATTTATACAAGGTTGCTAGTATCCAGCCTCAGTGTAAACATACATGCATACATACATACATTCACACTCGCATGAAAATAAATATCCACAAAAGGAACGAGAGGAATATTTACCTATCAATTAAATCTTTAAAAAAACTGTAAACCTCTTAATATTATTTAAATTGTAAGAATGAGGAAACCCTATGAATGTGGGTTAATGATATTCAAACAAAACGGTGTTCTGCAGTGCAGTAAATATTTTAAGGCTTCGTTTAATATTATAATTTGCGATACCAGTCATTAGGAAAATTAGCACTTCCCTAAACAAGAATCTCTGTATTATCTCAAGAAAGGAAAATCACATTCACTTTAAAAATTATAACAGAGCAAAGTGTCCTGATTTCAAGAAACACTTTTTAGCCTAATTAATTATAATATTAATTTCTTTTGATTTCAATTTGTAATATGTTTAGAAAAATCGCTCTGACACATACGCTAAAAATAAAATTAACGTTTTTCGAATTCCTCTCATGCGCAACCAACATATGTGGGTGGGTCCAGGGGAAATATTCCAAGGTCCAGCATTACTGGAATTAAAGTGGTTTTGTTTACTGCATATATAATAAAAGAATAATAAATCGAAATATATAAGCCAAAAACACCCATACACACCCAACAGAAATTATACATGTCAAGAAAGCAAAGGGATTAGGAAATCCTTTTATTATTTATCATTTATTATACATACAGTCCCTTCTAAAATAATTCGATGTGACATGTTATATTTCTGGCTCGAAATCAAGTTCCTTTGTTTTAGGTTCCTTGCTTTTCATAAAATTTTGGTATAAATCATTTCTTTAAAATCAACATAAAGCGCCCACAGTAATTATGGTTTACTTTTGAGACTCTGCCTTGACAATCTCGTTGGAATTTGTAAGCAATTTTCATAATTTCGGCATCTTCAGAGTAATTTAACAATTTTGATGCTGATTGTTTTTCAGTCTCTCAGGTTTAAAAATATAACCTTAGCTTTAAATGGTTTTAATATTTTACCACTCCTCTGTTACTGTATGTACTAATATTCATTTCTTGAACTGCAGAACTACACTTAACCATGATTTGATTACACTCTGTGAATTATTTTTAAGCTTTCGTTCTGATTACAATTTGCATTCATAAAATCACTTCTCGAATCTGAAATACGCTTCTTGGACAATACAAGAGTTTTTGAACATTACGGATTTTAACCCTAATCCCAAAAGTGTATTTTCTAACATTACGGATTTTAACCCTAATCTGAAAATTGTCATTTCTACTTTTAAACAGGCATCTTTAATTCCTGACATGGTGACATTTTCACGACTCTCAAAATGATTTTTTTAACGGAGTGCAATAATAATATATTTTGAAACGCATACCGTTGGTTCTATAGCCACTACATTTATATTTTCACGTCACAGTGTGCGTGTCTGCGAGAAGAGAGAGAGAGAGAGAGAGAGAGAGAGAGAGAGAGAGAGAGAGAGAGAGAGAGAGAGAGAGGAGAGAGAACTTATGTTTTGAAGATTTATCCTACTGAGTCTTAAAGGAATATTAGAATGGTAAACTGTGTTCGAGAGAGAGAGAGAGAGAGAAAGAGAGAGAGAGAGAGAGAGAGAGAGAGAGAACTTAGAGAGAAGATTTATCATAGAGGAGTCTTATCTTTTGAAGATTTATCATACGGTAGTCTTACAGAAATATTGGAACGGTAAAATGAGAGAGAGAGAGAGAGAGAGAGAGAGAGAGAATGACTAATGTTTCGAAGATTTATCCCACTGAGTTCTAAAGCGAGAGAATCGTGTACCCATACCAAGTGACCTTCCTGAACCCTGGTTAGCCCTCAGGAGGTATGGTGGGGGTTTGGGCATACAAAGCACCTCAAGGTTACCCAGGTGGGGCTTAAGACTTTCCGTCCGTCGCTGTTCCATGTGGGCTAGGGGATAAGTCGAAGGGTAGGTTAGGACTGTCTGCGAGTGGCAGGGAATAGGAATATGTGTTTTCGAATGGTATGGAGAGGAATAAGTAGGGGTTTCTTGCGTAGGAGATGGGATGGGATAAGTTAGGATTGCCCGGAAGGAATAGGAGAAGTATAGTGATAATCAATTCAGGATAGGAACAGATAGTTTACGAATAGGAAGGAGAGGCTTCCTACGAAGGAGATGGGGGATAGGTTAAGAGTGCTCAGAAGGATAAGGAATATAGTGAAAATCAATTCAGGGTTGGAATAAATAGTTTAAGAACGTGATGGAGAGGAACAAGTTGGGGTGTCCTATGAAGGAGATGGGATAGGATAGTTTACGAGTGCCCAGAAGGAATAAATATAGTGAGAATCAATTCATGGCAGGAATAGATAGTTTACGAATGGGATGGTGAGAATAAGTAGGAGTTTCCTGGGAAGGGGATGGGATGGGATAGTTAGGAGCGCCCAGAAGGATTGTTGTTGTTGTTTCAGACTTAGCTGGCCTTGTGCCAGCACGGGCTCTTGCTCCTAGAGCAGCCCGTAGCTTTATGTTGATAGAGTCTGTGAGATGGTTAGGTTACATGAAAAATTTATTATGATGCATGAAAGTGATTTTGGTGGGGAACCAGGAGGGACAAGAAATAAAGTGAGAATCAATTCTGGATAGGAACAGATAGTTTACGATTGGGATAGAGAGGAATAAGTAGGGGTTTCCTGCGAAGGAGATGGGATGGGATAAGTTAGGAGCGCCCAGAACGAATAAGAAATATATTGAGAATCAATTCAGGAGAGGAAACACGTAGGGGTTATCTGCGAAGGAGATGGAATGGGTTAGGTTAGGAGTGCCCGGAAGGAATAAGAATATACCTGTAGCGAGAATCAATGTAGTATACCCAATGGGACGAGTCATAAAGTAAGATTCTCTTGAATGGATCGGAACGGGACAGAGAATAGTTTAGGGACTCGACGAGGAATTAGGAATATCAAGATGGGACAGGAACGGTGAGAGGAATATCTTCGATGGATAGGAAATAGTGATTATAGTGTTTAAAAGTGACAAGATATAAGATAAAAGCGAGCGATATGTTTAAAAATGTATGAAACGGATGAGGGACAAGTGTTAGAAAAATGCCAGAAGTGATAGCAAGGGGTAAGAGATACGGCAATGAACTATGTACAGTACAGTAAGTGATTTTATGGGAATCAGGTTATTGGCCAAAAAGTGAGTTTCGAGTATCTACGAAAGATGGGGAACAAAATGAGGAGCTCAATAGGGAAGGTAAAAGCGGGATACGAATAACTGAGGAATAGGCTGAGGCTGGACAAGAAGGACAAAAGATAGGGCAAATAATATTTGGAAAGAATCTACGAAAGATAAGGGGTAAAGCGAAGAATACGCGGGAATTATCTGTGACAGACAGCCGATAGAACGTAGAGTTATTTGTCTGCGCTGGATAAGACCAGGAGAAAGCTGGAGAATGTTTACGAGGGATTTGAGACAGAATTAGGAATAGGCTGGAATCGTCCGCAAGCAAAAAAGGATAGGGTGAGGAATACGCTGAGTCTCGGGGATATGGCGAGAAACTGATAGGATAAAGACAAGAATAGGGTGGGTGTTTGTTCAAGGGCCAGAGAATAGGTAGAAATATATGGTGTTAGTACTGACTCATAAATAAGGCAAGAAACTACTTGGAACTGTCTATGAAGGATTAGGAATAAAACAAGAAATGGCAAAACGTTTGTTAGGATAAAGACAAAAATAGGATAGGTGTGAGTGCGAATGCCAAAGAATAGGTGGAAGAATAAGATGTTAGTACCAATTCATTTATTTACATACGGCAAGAAACCACTTGGAAGTGTCAGTGAAGGATTACTGTAGATGCACAGAACAAGGAAATGTCCGAGTGTCTCGCAAAGTTATGAAGTATGGCATAGAACATAATGCAAGTGTATTACACGGGGATTAGGAGCAGGACCTTGTTTAGGGCTAGGATCTCGTTTAGGGCTGCCAGGACCTCGTTAATAGCATCTACGGAGGATGGAGGACGGGGTGCAAAACACGGCGTTCCCCTGGGGTAGGGCGAGGAAGGGTCTCGCTGGGAGTTCGTGGAAGGACGGTGCGTGGAAGATGAAGAACGGTGGCTCTTCTTGTCGCTTTTCTTGTTGCTTTCTACTTGTCAAGTGACTTTTGTGTGTGACTTTGCGAGTATGAAGACATTACAACCGTTCCCAAAAACGTCAAGTGGCTATTGTTGGTTATGAGGGGTTCAACGGCGCCATTATATTATATATACTTTTTATGAAATTTGATGTGAACAGTGTGATGTACGAGGGTGCTTACGTATCCAGATTGTGTTTGTTGTATTATTGTCTCTACTTTGCATATTCCATGTATATGGCCCTGAGATGAAATACAGATTATTATTATTATTATTATTATTATTATTATTATTATTATTATTATTATTATTATTATGGGCTTGTCTGGTTGTAAACAGATGCCGGGTTTTGTTTATTTGTGATTGGATCTACTGTTTATTTGTTTACCTATTTACTTTGTTTTATATACTTTCTGTCATCCACACAACATACCTAGTATCAGGCGGATCAGTTAGGCTTATTTTCATGAGAGAGAGAGAGAGAGAGAGAGAGAGAGAGAGAGAGAGAGAGAGAGAGAGAGAGAGAGAGAGAGAGAGCTCCTGAGTGTTTCATATACCATGTTTCCCACATTATTTATTTACACTGATACTTTAGTCTTCGAAGACCGCAAGAATAGAAAACAAAAGTAGATGGAAAATGTACACACTGAATAAATATAAATATAATTATAGTGTAGAGATGAATGAACAAACGTCATACGTCACCGAAATTGCATAGAATGGCTGAATCATAAACATAAAAAAAAAAAACAAGAAAAACCTAACAACGTTTTCCATTCGATTGGCAATAAAAAGAGAAATAACAAAGAAGAAAAAATAGAAAGACTTAGATCCTACTTTACAAGTAATTAAGAAACCAGAATGAAAATAAAAAAATAATAATTTAAAAAGATAGTTTTTGTGAGAAAATGCTTTCAGTGGGATTGAGCTATAACGACCTAGTTGTCACGTCTTGGCTAAAAGACTCCTAAATCGTAAAGAAATCATAAATGTCACATAATTCTAATGATACGTGATACTGCGTAGCCGAGGGTACATTACAGGAAACCTTCCAAGTGGCTGTGGTGGCTACTTAAATGTAATCAACTTCTGTGCTGTGAAAGAAATTAGATTAAAAACTGAAGTTATTACCCAACTGGATTTAGGAAAAATATTCATTAATGAACTGAAAAATATATTTGATCTCAGATTTTACGAAACTTTAATGCCTGACTATTTAAAAATTCATTCATTATTAATTTAACAAAAATGTAATCAACTTCTGTGCGATGAAGGAAGTTATATTAAAAATAGAAATTATTACCCACCTCGATTTCGAACAAAATTAATTCGTTAATGAATTGAAAAATGTATCTGATCTCAGATTTTACGAAACTTTAATACTTGACTATTTAAAAATTCATTCATTATCAACTTAACTAAACTAATTTTCGACTGATGAAAAATTGATTCATTCATGTCTTTTTTTTTAGTTCATTCATTCTCATCATTAAAAAAATAACTAATTTCGACTCTTAAAAATAACTGTACTCTTAAAAAGTCATGCATTCATATTGTTAGACAAAAAATAATTCATTCTCGACTTCCAACAGAAATAGCAGAGATCGAATATGAATATGAATATGGAATGTGGCGCCACTCGACCTTTGAATTTTGAGATGTGACTGAATTGCGTCTCCGTCGAATTCGTCATTGATGAAAGATCGTAAAGCGGCAACTTTCTATATAATAAATAAATAAATATATATATAGGTTATATATATATATATATATATATATATATATATATATATATATATATATAAATTTATGTATTTGTATATACAGTATACTGTACATATAAATTATATAATATATATATATATATATATATATATATATATATATATATATATATATATATATATATATATATCTAAACTTTATCCGATGAATAATCATACAATAATTGTACAGCGGAAACCATTTTATTTTTCAATCTTTATCCAATCAATTATGGACATTCTGGGAACTACTCGCTTTTGTATCTTAAAAATAAAATAAAATAAATAAAATTCAAAATTAATAAAATTTGTTTGTATCAATTACAGGCAAGAATCGTGCAGGGTGTTGTCTTTTTTTTTTTTTACTAAATAATATATATAAAAACATTTTAAATTTTTTCAAAATTTCATTCACAAAAGAAAAGGAAAAGCAGAATTTCTCATTTACTACTTTTCACAATGACTTGGAAATAAATCTTTGCTTTTCAATATCACTCATAAATAAATAACAATAAATATCAAGATGAAAATGGAAATGAAATTATACACAATATATGAAGGGATGAAAAGATTAAATTTTCCATATTTCTATTATCGATTATTTCTTTCTAAGTCATCATATTTATGTATTTACATTCTTTTAAAACTTTCTCAGGAATCACAAGGAAAAGTTGAAATTTTATATTTTTACTCTTTTTCCAAGTTTAAGTGGCGAGTGAACTTTTCACTTTTCCAAATTTCGACTTTCGAGGGAAGATGGCGTTGAAAAGTTCCACCAATTTTTCTATTTTCATATCTTTTTTTTTTACATCAGATTCTGGACAAGAATACTAATCCAGATAATAATTATGAACACACAAACATACAGACATAAGTAAATACATACATACAAACATATACTCATATATACATACACACATATATACACACACACACACACACACACACACACACACACATATATATATATATATATATATATATATATATATATATATATATATATATATATATATATATATATATATATATATATATATATATATATATATATATATATATATATATATAAAATATACATACATACATACATACATACATACATACATACATACATACATACATAATGCAAAGCCGAATTTCCACCAGAATGACTGAGGCTTCCAGTAGATCACTTAGGCTTTCGCCCGGAATGTTAAAGGCCTCAATTGGGCTGGATTTATTTTATTTATTTATTTTTTTTTTGTCCACTCCCCCTTCATTTTCCTTTATTTTGGAGACTGCACGGTGAGGCAAGAACGCGGAGAGGCAGGCATTCCCGGTTAATGAAAATTGGAAGAAACCGGATTTAGATTGGGAGGGAGGGCCACGTAAATATGGCCCCCGGGGGTGGGGGGGTGGAGGTGGGGGGTGGTGAGGGCATATGCAAAATGGCCCTATCTTTTTTGAGGCTCCGAACTCTATGTAAATTCATTTCCAGTTAAAAGGCGACGGACGAGGCTAGGAAGGAGGTGAGCTGACGAATGGAATATTCATCAATCTCTCTATCTCTCCGTCTCATTTTCGGGGGTGGGTGGGTGGGAGGGTATTTTGAGGTCAGAATGTTAATAAAGCATGTCCTAATATATATATATATATATATATATATATATATATATATATATATATATATAACTGTATATAGATATATACATATATATATATATATATATATATATATATATATATATATATATATATATATATATATATATATATATATATATATATATATATATATATATATATATTAACTTTATCCATACACAATTGTTCTGTGCATTAGTAGAATTACTAACAGGACCTCATTCAAACTGGATGGTATCTAATGGAGCATTTATTCAGAAAAAGTTACAAGCTTTCCTGGACAAAGAGTCCTCATTATCAAGTATATATATATATATATATATATATAATATATATATATATACATATATATAACTTTATTACATACACAATTGTTCTGTGCATTAGTAGAATTACTAAAGGACCTCATTCAAACTGGATGGTATCTAATGGAGATACCATCCAGTTTGAATGAGGTCCTTTAGTAATATATATATATATATATATATATATATATATATATATATATATATATATATATATATATATATATATATATACATACATACAGTACATATGTGTGTGTGCGTGCGTGTGCTAAGAAAACCAAGCTACAACGGACCGAGAGTTTAAAAGAGAAGATGAATATGCCATTCGCAATGCACATATATGCATACACACATACACATATATACGTATGTAAGTACGCATGTGTATTGCGAATACCACATCCATCTCCTGCTCCTGCAAACTCTCGGCCCATTATAGCTCGGTTTTCGTAGCGGGGGAAACGCGGCGAATTAATTAACGCCATCATTACTGTTGGCATATACGAACCTGCGGCATTTTTTCCGGTGGCCTCAAATTAACTGCGCCACTACGTCTTTGTAATTAACGAAGGAAAAACATAATAGGGTCATAAAACAAAGCGAAGTTTACCTTTGTTTCCCCCTTCATCTATTTCTTTTATGATTAGGCCTTTTTTTTTTTTTTTGGAGTTGCCTCAAATTTAGTTTGGGAACTTGGACGCTCACGACCTATATATGAAGGGAATTACAGAGAGAGAGAGAGAGAGAGAGAGAGAGAGAGAGAGAGAGAGAGAGAGAGAGAGAGAGAGAGGGGTATCAAGACCAGTCTTTTTGGCTCCCAGAGAGAGGTAGAGAGAGAGAGAGAGAGAGAGAGAGAGAGAGAGAGAGAGAGGGGGCAGCCAGTATCAGGTATTCTTTTCGAGAGAGAGAGAGAGAGAGAGAGAGAGAGAGAGAGAGAGAGAGAGAGAGAAATTGCGAGGCAATACAGAAGGCCAGGTATCAGGTATTCTTTTCGGCCCTCTGAGAGAGAGAGAGAGAGAGAGAGAGAGAGAGAGAGAGAGAGAGAGAGAGAGAGAGAGAGAGAGAAAATTTCGAGGTAATACAGAAGGCCAGTATCAGGTATTCTTTCCGGCCCCCAGAGAGAGAGAGAGAGAGAGAGAGAGAGAGAGAGAATTTCGAGATAATAACACACAAGACCAGTATCAGGTATTCTTTTCGGCCCTCACCTTTATATGCCATTAATTGGAAATATTTCCTACCCATTAATTAAAGACTTTCTCTTTTTCCTTTTAGCAAAGGCGACACTTCTTGAAGTCGCAGTACAAATACGACTCGGAACTGGACTCCCAGAGAAAAAATAAAATAAAATAACAAGGCAGGAAAAATATAATCTCAAGTCCCCGGCACGGAGTCTGGCTTTCGAGACTCGCAGCAAGGAGTCTGAAAAAGTACCCCCTAAGGAGTCTAGACAAAGCATCAAGGAGTCTACGAAGAAACTCCAAGGAGTCTAAAGGAAACTTCGAGGAGTCTACAAAGAAACTCCAAGGAGTGTGAAGGAAATTCCAAGGAGTCTAAAGGAAACTCAAAGAAGTCTAAAGGAAACTCCAAGGAATCTACAGGAAACTGCAAGGAGTCTAAAGGAAACTGCAAGGAGTCTAAAGGAAACTCCAAGGAGTCTAAAGGAAACTTCAAGGAGTCTGAAGGAAACTTCAAGGAGTCTAAAGGGAACTCAAAGGAGTCTAAACGAAACTTTAAGGAGTCTAAACTAAACTCCAAGGAGTCTAAACTAAACTCCAAGGAGTCTAAAGGAAACTTCAAGGAGTCTAAAGGAAACTTCATGGAGTCTTAAAGGAAAATCCAAGGAGTCTAAAGGAAACTTCAAGGAGTCTGAAGGAACTCAAAGGAGTCTAAAGGAAACTTCAAGGAGTCTAAACTAAACTCAAAGGAGTCTAAAGGAAACTCCAAGGAGTCTAAAGGAAACTTCAAGGAGTCTAAAGGAAACTCCTAGGGGTCTAAAGGAAACTCCAAGGGGTCTAAAGGAAACTCTAAGGAGTCTAAAGGAAACTCCGAGGAGTCTAAAGGAAACTTCAAGGAGTGAGCCTATTAGGTAAATTGTACATGTCTGGGTAAACTTAGACCCCAAAATAACAACGGATGGGGAAGAGGTAAATGTAAAGAGAGAAGGACGAAGAGGAGCGAGATGGGGGATGGGGGGAAGGGGAAAGTTGGAGGAAGAGGAGAAAGTCAGGTGACGCTCTTGAAGGCACCGAGACAAATCTAAGACGCACCAGGAGTCCTCGTTGGTTACAACGTAGCTAATAAAAACAAGTGTTGGAATGGACGGCCGGACACAATTTGGCGCGTTCTCGCCATGCCAAGATTACTGCAGTCGTTAAAAGGATCTGCGAGTCCCAGTTTTTGCAATTTGAATGTTCATTAACTTTATATTATTTTTTTTTTTTTGAACACCAAGGGCCGACGGGATGGGCAATTGAGTTCCCTAACCTGGGATAAACCAGAACTGATGAGAGAGAGAGAGAGAGAGCCGTGTCTTCTGTTGTAATGAGCAAATCTACAATATTTTGGCGATCTTTGTGTTATCTCATTTTGCCTAGAAGAATTTTAAATGTTAACTTCACCCATAACCAATTGCAACCTGATTTGGTGTGTGTGTGTGTATTATATATATATATATATATATATATATATATATATATATATATATATATATATATATATATATGTATATATATATATATATATATATATATATATATATATATATATATATATATATATATATATATATATATATATATATATACTTAAGAAACATGACAATTTTCAGCGTAATGTTTCACAGCCTTTGGAAAGCACCATGGAAATTTCTGATTCCGCACATGATCCTTTTGAATGTGGCAAAGAAAGTCGAAAAGTTCGAAAAAGTGTAACTGAATAAATTCAAGCTGATCCTAACAATTTACATATGCAATCCGCAAAATTGCCAGACCAACTCATGACCATTACAACAAAAAAATTCTGTGCTTCCGACATGACTTCAAACACATATACACAAATGTTTTTTGGGATCATATGGACAGAAGCCTACAATATATTTTTTTTCTTTTCTACTATCCTTTATTCTCCATGATGTTAATAAATACATCTTTATCTTACTCAGCATATAAAGAAGTATACCCTGAGGCTAATAGGATCCTTCACAGACATGTGAGTTTCTACAACTTAATATTATTTTGGGGAGAAAGTACATAAGGTGACTCAAATGATGAGAGAGAGAGAGAGAGAGAGAGAGAGAGAGAGAGAGAGAGAGAGAGAGAGAGAGAGAGAGAGAGGCGCAGTCAAAATTCCTTACAGTAGAAAATGATCTCATGGGACCGTAAGGCCGTATAACAAGTTAGTGGGACGTGTTCTGGATTCGTTCAGGAACACCTGGGGAGGATGGCTGAAGACGATTTTGAGCAGCATCCCCATGTGTTCCAACTTTCTTCGGGTGAAAATTCCAATTCCCTAAATGGGTGATGGTGGAAGGAATACGAGAGAAGTCATTGTCTAGCGCTCTGCTGACCATCATGGAAGCAATTTGGCACAGTTGGTGTAACAGTTATTATTATTATTACTTGTTTTTTGTCGCTGTCTTAAATACTGAAATGTGGAATTTTCTTGATACGATTTGGTACCGAAGTTTAGAATCACATACACAAGGAAACACATATAGGGTATCTGTTCAATACATACATTCTGTGAGGGCATGATGGCTGTTCACACATACAAAACGTTCATGAGATATAAGTAAATGCGTGCGTGCATAAAGCGTGTGCATATATATATATATATATATATATATATATATATATATATATATATATATATATATATATATATATATATATAATATATATATATATATATATATATATATATATATATATATATATATATATATATATATATATATATATATGTATATAATATATATATATATACATATATATTTATTATATGCATAAATATATTATATATAAATATATATATATATATATATATATATATATATATATATATATATATATATATATACATGTGTGTATATGTATGTATGTATGTGTGTGCATGGACTCGTTCTCACACAAGTGTATGTATTCCGCAGTCACGAAACATTGCGTAACAGAAGGAAGGGCCAACGTTTATGGGAGAGCTTCCCAATAACATGTCCCAAACTAAAGATGTTTATCTGACATTTTTCTGAATATTGGCTTTAAGGGTCTCGAAGATAAGGTCTGCGAAGCGTTCCACTCCACTTCGACAGAGTCCGCAGTCATACCTTTAAAAGTTCGCTTTATGAATCGGTCAGTCGCTTTCTTCTCTCTGTCATTCCCTTCTTTTATCGGGAATGCCGCCTCTTGTCTCTTTATCTTCTTAGGAATATGGGGGAGGAATGACTCGGCCGTCTCTTTTGCTTTCGCAAGAATATGTGAAAGGACGAGGCTCCCTCAAGAACGTCTTCCTCGTCTCTTTGCGTCGCTTTATTTTCGTTGGAATATGTGAAGGAACGGCTCGTCCTGAAGAGGAATTTAGGGGAGGGACTTTGAATCGTCAAGAGAAACGTTTGCTGAGGTGACGTGGCCGAGGAAACCATTTCGCGAGATAAACAGACTTCGACAAGCAGATACACAATAAACAGGCCGTAATAGTCATGAAACGTCCTGATCACCAGGGACCCTACTGGGCCTCCACCTCCTCCTCCTCCTCCTCATCCTCCCCCTACATGCCAACACCCCCCAGGGGGAATCCCGCACCTCTGCCCCCAAAACACACCTCGAGGACCCTGGTGCATAGAAGGCAAACAGAAACGAGCAAGGGAATCCAAAAATTCCAGCTTATTTGGAATTCAACTCTTGGGGTCCTTGGCTGATGTTCCGGCCTGCCTCCTCCTTTTAAATCACTATTTTTTTTATCTCTCTCTCTCTCTCTCTCTCTCTCTCTCTCTCTCTCTCTCTCTCTCTCTCTCTCCTTTTTTCCTTTTTTCTGAAGTTCTTGATTCTGTAAACGTGAGTCGAAAAAGAAATTTCCGACTTCGTATCTCGAAGGAAGAAGCGCTTATTTGATTACGAATTGTTTTGGGGGCTTATTCATAGCTCTCTGCCTTAGCCTTGGGTAGTTGATTTCTTTTTTGGGGAGGGGGCACCCCGTTTGCTTTATGTTCCTCATGAGGCATCTGGTTTGGACAAAGTTTACGGCAGGCTGAAGTCATATTCCGCGAGTTTATCCGACATTATAGCCCAGTCGTGTCTTGCCTTATTTTATTTAGCTTTCGAGAAAGTTGGCTATGGAATTGTATAACTGAAGTTTAGAAATAAATGTAAAGGTAGAGGTATTTAAAGACATTGAGAAATCTTAAGAATGTGAAGTAAATTGGTAAACGCCCATCATAAAATTACTGAATGATTATGTAATTCAAAACATATTTATTGCAGATGACTCAAATATTGGGAGATTGATCGCCGATTTGTGAGAACTGATACAATAAGACTGATAATGGGAATGGAATTATTCTCCCTATCTGTCACCCCTACTCATTTTTAGTTTCTTTCTTGTTTCCCCAAGACCTGGACTAGAAAAAGTTATTTGTCTCTTCGTCCATTCGAATTATTATATGAAAATCAGTAAAAAACAAATAAAAATGCGCCGAAGTTTCTTCGGCGCAATCGAGTTTTCTTTACAGGCGCTACAGGGTATAATCAAGGCCACCGAAGATAAATCTATCTTTCGGTGTTCTCGGTATAATACTATATGAGCCGCGGCCCATGAAACTTTAACCACGGCCCGGTGGTGGCTATCCTACTTCGTTGTCAGAAGAGGGGTTATGGCTAACTTTAACCTTAAATAAGATAAAACCTACTGAGGCTAGAAGGCTGCAATTTAGTATGTTTGATGATTGGAGGGTGGATGATCAACATACCAATTTGCAGCCCTCTAGTCTCAGTAGTTTTTAAGATCTGTGGGCAGGCAGGAAAAAGTGCGGACGGACAGAAAAAGCCGGCACAATAGTTTTCTTTTACAGAAAACTAAAAAATGGACGACATGCAATAGGGATTCCAGCATCCCACTCTTAATCTTTCAGATGAAAGAAGTTCAGTGCTGACAAGGAATGAAGCACTTTTCCCATTGCTGGTTATAGAAATCACAACATTTAAAAAAATATAAAAAAAACTTATATCCCGAGTATTAATTTATGGATTTTTTTATTTCATGTTGCTGACTGATATATTCAAAGCCAGTCATCAGGTCTTCAAGTTTTGAGAATCAGCAAAATAGTGTAAAAAAATTTGGGATTATTTCTTTCACGTTCTTGAATATAATTAAATGCTTTGTCGTCATGAGAGCATATTTTATAATAAAAAAAAGTTACCTAGCATGCTGAATACACATTAATATTGTCATCTTGAAAATAATCTTAACGGTCATTCAGCTCTTTGACAGATTACTGTTCGAATCAATGTAATTTTGGCCTTTTAATTAATAATGATAAAATAGCTGAGTTTCCATTTTCCCAAACACTGTACGGGGAGATATACAGACAAACAAACTTTTATCCATACAAGTTTCAATATCGCTGCTTTCCAGAATCAGATGTAGCCACGAAAAAAAAAACTGTCTTGAGAAAAAATATACACAGATAGATAACCATGACAAATATGAACTTTGCTGCTCGCTACAGCCAACAGCAGTCACCAAAAACTGTCATGAGCAGCATGCAAGAAGACATTTACGAAGACGAATGTCAGCGCTGCTGTTCTCCGCAGCAGTAGCCACCAAAATACTGTCAGAGGAGACGGACAGAGACACACAGACAGATTCAACCATCAAGCCAAATATCAACGACCGAGCAGCTCTTTGCAATCAACGGCGGTTACCAAATATTGTCCCGAGGACAAGCGGACAATCAGACCGACATTTATCCGGACAGACATCTACCTACTCCGCATTTCGAAGGATTTTATGAGATTTTCGAAATTTTTTCCACGGCCTCTCGACCGTCGAAGCCGACCTTCGAGATCACTTGACATCAATAAAATGGTGTAAAGAAGGGGAAAAGAATCTCGGGAGGGGATTCTTATTTAGAGAAGAGTGAGGGGATGTTGTGGGAGATTAGAGAGGGGTCAGACAGTCACTTAACGGCCAGGGGCAGAGAGAGAGAGAGAGAGAGAGAGAGAGAGAGAGAGAGAGAGAGAGAGAGAGAGAGAGAGAGACTACGATGTTGATTTTGTATCGGTGCGTGGGAAGGTTTCTTTATTGTTGGAATCCGTTAGAGATAAATTTGTGAAAGCTAGGTTGATTTTAGATGCAAGGGTAGCCCAGCTTCAGAATATGTTTAGGAGAGAGAGAGAGAGAGAGAGAGAGAGAGAGAGAGAGAGAGACTACGAAGGTTTTGTTGATTTTATATCGGTGCGTGGAAAGGCTTCTTTATTATTGGAATCTATTAAAGAAAATCTGTGACAAATCGGCTGATTTTCGATGCTAGGGTAACCCAGCTTCAGAATATGTTTAGGAGAGAGAGAGAGAGAGAGAGAGAGAGAGAGAGAGAGAGAGAGAGAGAGAGAGAGAGAGTCATTTCTCCTCCCCTCGTTTCCCCCTTCTTAAATTTCTCGAAGAAGGTCACGTACTGACGAAGCACTTGACGTGGGAACTCTTTTATTTTTTTTCCTTTGGGTTAGAGATTTATGTCTCAAAGCTAAAGAAGTCTCTCTCTCTCTCTCTCTCTCTCTCTCTCTCTCTCTCTCTCTCTCTCATATTTTCTTTTTCCTGAAAGGTATTTGAAACGTCACGTTTCCGGTTTGGAGTTGTGGCATTCGTCAAATGAAACGTATTTGAATAAAATAGTGAACTACCGCTCTCTCTCAGAATTTAGTACTGAAACGTGTCTCTTTCGCTAGCTGGTTTCATTCGTTCGAAAAAAAATGTGACTGGCTGTCTTTTCTTCCTGATTCCCCCTCTCTCTCTCTCTCTCTCTCTCTCTCTCTCTCTCTCTCTCTCTCTCTCTCTCTTGCTTTTTCATTATTTCTTTGCGCAACTGCGAAGTATTTATTCTGTTACATCTTTCAAACATCTCTACTCTCAATTTCCCTTTCACTGTTGAATGACCTCATAGGTCCCAAAGCTTGGCATTTGACCTAAATTCTATATTCCAATCTATATTCTTAGTTACTGTATTCTACTTCAACATGCAATTGGGATGATTAGTAAACCTTTTAAATGTCTTTGTTATTCTTTTATGTAACGAGGTCGATAATCACTGATGCTGTTTAGTCAATTTGGTAATACAATCAATCAGTCAACATTGACCACAATCATAATGATTACCAAAAAAAAAAAAACAACAGTGGCAACAATGACAACAGTAAACGCTATTCATTAACACAACTTTGGAAATTTTAAAGATGTATAAACTACTGAGAATCAAAACCTTAGAATTTCCCCACATCAAGAAACATTCCCCCTCCCCCTCAACCCATATTCACGCCCGAATCGGATCAAAACAGAAATGTCCTCCAGTGTCAGCTGTAAAAAACGAGGTTTTCCTCAATCGGCCGCTGCGACATCGGCTGTAAATAATTTCTAAGAAAGCCACGAAAGAAAAGGAGAAAGAAAAAGGATATACCGAATGTTTGTGACTCCAAAAAGGAAACGAGACTGGTTCTAGGAATCGACGATGAATGCCCTGCAGTTCCCTCTACCGGGTCGTCACTGGGGGTCTTGTGATACAATTACGCAAATGATGAAAATTCTTTTGAGAACCGGCGCTTTCATAAAACTTCCTACTGACGCCGTTTATATTCAAGCTCACTTTTATTCATATATTTTATCTAAATTCTAAATATGAATCAAATAAACAGATGCAAAAGTTAAAAAAGTTAAGTATACCTTAGTTTAACCAGACCACTGAGCTGATTAACAGCTCTCCTAGGGCTGGGTCGAAGGATTAGACTTATTTTACGTGGCTAAGAACCAATTGGTTACCTAGCAACGGGACCTACAGCTTATTGTGGAATCCGAACCACATTGCGAGAAATGAATTTCTCTCACCAGAAATAAATTCCTCTAATTTTTCATTGACCGGCCGAAGACTCGAACGCGGGCCCAGCAGAGTGCTAGGCGACAGCTCTACCCATCCCTCCAACGAAGAACTTAAACAGATGCAAGTCACGCGAAGAAGTAATGTAAGAATCCTGCGAAGACTGGCCTGTGAATATTTTCTTTACTTCCACGATACATAGTGGTTACCAAAACATCTTTTAAAATCCCTCAGAAGCATAGTGATTCAAGTAACTGGATAATATTATTCTTTAAAAGAAATCAGTCAAAACTACACTAATTCAAAATCATTTTTCACTATTTATCTTTCAGAAAACAACACCGTGAAACCAAATGAAACTCATTGATCCAAGGTGACATCAGGTATAATCTACAAAAAAAAAAAAAAAAAAAAAAAACCACATACATGGTAAAATAATACAAAACTCTAATAATTTCCTTCGGAAAGTAAAACACCTCACAATTTCCTTTAATCTGGAAGCAGGGGAGAAGGGCGAGTGAGTGTTATATCTACTTTACGACATTGGATTGGAGCTGGTCGGCGGCTGCTTCCTTTCGCCACAAGCATGTAAAGGGAAGACTCAGCTTTCTTATCTTTTTTTTTTCTTAAGAAAGAGAGAAAACGCTATAAAAAAATTTAATAATGTCGTAATGCCTAAAGATAAGAGAAATGAGATACGAGGCAAATATATGATAAATTATTATCAGAAGTTTAAAAAGCTGGAAAAATTGTTTAAAAAGTGTCTCCCGAGTACTGGAACCTTCTGTAAGAATGAGCAAAGGGAATGACGAAAAATTGCATGGAAATAGAGAGAGAGAGAGAGAGAGAGAGAGAGAGAGAGAGAGAGAGAGAGAGAGAGAGAGAGAGAGAGAGAGAACTTTTAAATGTTATGAGGATTCCCTCCTCGAGGCCCTCCCGTTTTGATTATATACATTATGACAGAGCAATGGACACTCGCGTCTATTTTCTCTCTCTCTCTCTCTCTCTCTCTCTCTCTCTCTCTCTCTCTCTCTCTCTGCCATAGCCGAGATCCTCAACAGGCGTCTAACAACGAGGCACCAAGTTACTGCTTAGGTTAACAGAGGCACACAAGATTTTTAGGGGACACTCCAACGTGGCCCTTCTCGTCTCTTTCAAGAATCGAACGTGGGTCGCCCATTTTTGAGCTAGACGAGGTAGCATCTAGGCTACGAGAGAGAGAGAGAGAGAGAGAGAGAGAGAGAGAGAGAGAGAGAGAGAGAGAGAGAGAGAGAGAGAGAGAGAGAGAGAGCTTGACCGAGTAGGCGGGCCTTGAGAAAGAAAGAGAATCTATGCGACTGAAGGTGGGCGATAAGTAGGCCTTGGCCATCCTTTCTTAGACCAAAGAGGATGACTAACGCAGGCACACCAGAGTACCGAAGTACGGAGTACTTAGGCCTAAAGGTACTCAGCAAAGGGGAGGGGAGAAAGAAAGGGGGAGAGAGAGAGAGAGAGAGAGAGAGAGAGAGAGAGAGAGAGAGAGAGAGAGAGAGAGAGAGAGAGAGAGAACATGGCAATTTAGCCCTAGGTGAATTTACGAGCGGGACAACAACGCCAAGAACATGGCTGGTGACTCAAAAGCAGATATGAGAGAGAGAGAGAGAGAGAGAGAGAGAGAGAGAGAGAGAGAGAGAAGAGAGAGAGAGAGAGAGGGCTTACTGCAAAGACTTTTTTTTTATAATCATTCCCTCGTGATTTTGTTACTATTGTCTGTCGTTATTTCTCGCGTTGACATTTCACGATTAGAGAGAGAGAGAGAGAGAGAGAGAGAGAGAGAGAGAGAGAGAGAGAGAGAGAGAGAGAGAGAGAAACGAAAAAGTATTATTTTTTTTATTAAAGCTTCGCTGATTCTGTTATTATCCGCGACTATTATTTCTTGCGTGTGACATTTCACGATGTTTCCGACAGGTGGTCTCACGCTGGTTAATCTGACGCACATTTTCAGAACTTGTATTTATTTCTTCTGGAGACAAACTTAAAATAAGAAAAACGTAAACCAAACTATAAAAAATAAGATAACTTGTATACTTCAAAGAATTTTCGAATTCCACAATAAAACTGTGGGATTGCCAAAGAATAAAATGAAATGATAGGGTGGGTAAACCATTGTTCTAAAATCGTTAAAATTGGGAACGTCATGGCCGGATTATTTCGACACTTCTCAAAATCTTCCGACCCTACGAGTTTGTTTGGGATTCCATGGCGTTTTAAAAATAAAGAAGAAGAAGAAGAAGAAGAAGAAGAAGAAGAAGAAGAAGAAGAAGAAGAAGAAGAAGAAGAAGAAGAAGAAGGAAATCTCAAAATTTTTCGACTCAGGAGTTTGTTTGGGATTCCATGACGTTTTGAAAATAAAGAAGAAAAAGAAGAAGTAGAAGGAATTCTCAAAATTTTTCGACTCAGGAGTTTGTTTGGGATTCCATGACGTTTTAAAAATAAAGAAGAAGAAGAAGAAGAAGAAGAAGAAGAAGAAGAAGAAGAAGAAGAAGAAGAAGAAGAAGAAGAAAGAAGGAATTCTCAAAATTTTTCGACTCAGGAGTTTGTTTGGGATTCCATGACGTTTTAAAAATAAAAGAAGAAGAAGAAGAATAAGAAGGAAGAGGAAGAAAACTAAGAAGGTCTGAACGAAAACACTAGAGATGAAATATAGAATCACTTTCCTTGAACGTCAGTGTTGCCATTTTTACTTCAAATTGTATTCCCGTGATGAATGATGCAGTTTATAACGCTGAAAGGAATCCGCATCTCACCGGTAAACATTGCAGCAGGAGAGGGGCCGACGTTACGAGATGTATTATAATACAACCCCGGATATCTTATTCCGCGGACAACGAACGAAAAATTCCTCGTATTTAAACGGATTTCTGACTGCTTCATTTACGCTCCCCAAGGAAGGGCGCAAATCTCGAATTTACTGGAGAGAGAGAGAGAGAGAGAGAGAGAGAGAGAGAGAGAGAGAGAGAGAGAGAGAGAGAGAGAGAGAGAGAGAGAGTCGGTATTCAAAAATAACTCTGACCGGCAGTTTGAAAAGAATTTTTCACTACATCGTATTTTACATTTCAAAAGGAAGGACACGTGATGTGGGTTAATCTATCCTTGCTTAATTAGCTATTGAATCTGGCCTGTAGGATTTTATTAACATTTTTTAACTCTGAGCCACAAATGAAAGAATTACACACCACCTATACTTTTGTCAATACAACTTAGTAAACTTTACCAAGGCAACAAAAATCTGATGAATTTGGCAATGCAATGTTACAGAAATAATATACGAGACGCATTAAATAAGCCTAACATATGAGTTTATCGCTTTACAAAGAAACATTATGCCGATCTAAAAATGAATAAGCACAATACCTCTCAATAAATGGGGACATTATGTCACCGTTATTATTAACTTGATTGGAAAATAATAACTCAGCTTTGTATAAAATTTCCGGTTAATCTAAAGCAACCTTTAACAGTTATAAACTTTAAGAAAACAGATGTCTTTGACTAGTATAACACTAGATAATCATGAGAGCAAACGCATTAGGCCACTAGAAGCTATAACAGATAAGTGTATGAGATGGTGCATTACCGCTATTACAACTTACAGCCAAGTGTATAAGATGCATTAAACCACAATGGCTGAGATAAGGTTGAAACAAATGCATCCATTTGGCCAGTAAGTTTTTATTAACACCGCTCCTCTCTCTCTCTCTCTCTCTCTCTCTCTCTCTCTCTCTCTCTCTCTCTCTCAAAATAGTATTAGAACTGCTGGAAAAATATTGTATGCTGATAATTCACTGAAGTCGTATTCTCTCTCTCTCTCTCTCTCTCTCTCTCTCTCTCTTTCAAAGTTGTAAGATGAAGTTCTTCCATAGTTTCGACTGCTTTTAATTCTCTTAGCGTTAACATCATCTCTCTCTCTCTCTCTCTCTCTCTCTCTCTCTCTCTCTCTCTCTCTGTAAAAACCTGTAAAACTGAAATAGCAGATTTACTGGATAAATAGTGTACGTACATTAATAACCCACTGAAGCCGTAGTCTCTCTCTTTCTCTCTCTCTCTCAGCGTTGGCAGATGATGTTCTTCAATAGTTTCAACTGCTTTTAATTCTCTTAACGTTAACATCCACTTGAATCATCTCTCTCTCTCTCTCTCTCTCTCTCTCAGCGTCGTCAGATGATGTTCTTTCTATAGTTCTGACTACTTTTAATACCCTTAACGCTAACATCCACTTAAACCTTGTACATCTCTCTCTCTCTCTCTCTCTCTCTCTCTCTCTCTCTGTATGGTGTCTAATGAAGTTCTTCCATAGTTTCGACTGCCTTTAATAATCTCAGCCTTAACATCCATTTTAAACCATGTTGCTCTCTCTCTCTCTCTCTAAATTGTAAGATGACGTTCTTCCACAGTTAACATTCATCTAAACTCTCTCTCTCTCTCTCTCTCTCTCTCTCTCATCTGCATGGTGTCTGAGATGAAGTCCTTCCACCCTTCTGGCAACTCCGAAGCCCCAAAACAAGCCAGCGTAAGTCTCGGCATCAACGTTTGTGCAGTTCGTCGTCGTCAGCAGTGTCTTTAAACCAATATTTTCCGGAGCAAATACCACAAGCGGCGACAGTTTGACTATCGAGGCTCCGAGTGCCATTCGCAGCCTTGCAGATAATAGCGTTCGTGCGTTTGTTTGTGTTTGCGACGGTTCGAGGGAAGGAGGGGTAGTAGGAAGGGGAGGAGAAGGAGAGAGAGAGAGAGAGAGAGAGAGATATGGGGAGAGTGTCTCCAGACGGCTGTTTAGTCACATATTGTGAGAAGTATGTGGACTTGGAGACAAAAGATATCCAGTGCTATATTGTGGGGACAAGGGATTTGCTCTCTCTCTCTCTCTCTCTCTCTCTCTCTCTCTCTCTCTCTCTCTCTCTCTCTCTCTCTCTCTCTCAAGTTGCATGCAGTATTCCCCCTTGCCTCTCACATCCGATGCTTTACCCTTACCCAATTCTCTTGTTTCCTGCTATTTTTTTTCTCTTCATTCACTTCCTCATTTATATCAGTAACATTATCCCCCTTCCTGTTTCCTACTTTCTCCGTTATTTTCAGTTCCTCTCATTATTCCCCCTACTAACTCTTTTCTCTCTGCGTTCATTTCCTACTGCAGTACAGGGAGTACGTAAGTGAAGGGTGCTCAGTACATTATAAGTACTTGCCAAGCTATCCGGAGGCGGTTATTAGAAATGGGCTATTTATTCGTCTTAAAATACGTTACTGTGCAAACGTAAGGGTTTGATAATAATTTTGTGCATTATAATGAGAATCGACTTGATTGAGAATACGAAACAAGTTTATTGTATTACTGATTTTAGTTTTCTGTAAAAGAAAACTATCGTGCCGGCTTTGTCTGTCCGTCCGCACTTTATTCTGTCCGCCCTCAGATCTTAAAAACTACTGAGGCTAGAGGGCTGCAAATTTGTATGTTGATCATCCACCCTCCAGTCTTCAAACAAACCAAATTGCAGCCCTCTAGCCTCAGTAGTTTTCATTTTATTTAAGATTAAAGTTAGCCGTAATTGTCCCTCTGGCAACGGCACAGGATAGGCCACCACCGGGCGGAGATTAAAGTTTCAAGGGCCGCGGCTCATACAGCATTATACAAAGACCACCAAAAGATAGATCTATTTTCGGTGGCCTTGATTATAAGCTGTAGCGGCTGTACAGAAAACTCGATTGGCCCGAGGAAACTTCGGCGCATTTTTTACTTGTTTATTTTAGTTACTAGGTTAATGCCCTTGAAAAGGAATATTTTTTTTTTGCAACGTTAATGCCCGTTAAAATGAATATTTATTACTGTTTTTTTTTTTTAGTTGCTAGCTCAATGCCCAATAAAATGAATACTTTATCACTTTTTTTAGTTGCTAGCTCAATGCCCAATAAAATAAATATTCTATTACTTTTTTTTTTGTTGCTATCTTCATGCCCAATAAAATTAATATTTTATTACTGTTTTTTTTTTTTGTTGCTAGCTCAATGCCCAATAAAATGAATACTTTATTACTGTTTTTTTAGTTGCTAGCTCAGTGCCGAATAAAATTAATATTTTAATACTTTTTTTTAGTTGCTATCTTCATGCCCGGAATATTTTATTAGTGATTTTTTTGTTGCTAGTTTAATGTCCGTTAAAAGGAATATTTTGGCAATTATTTTTTTAGCTGCAGCTTAATGCCCGTTAAAATGCATGTTTCATTACTGAATTTTTGCGTTGGTAGCTTAATGGCCGTTAAATTGGTATTTATTTTTGTAGTTGCTGCTTAATGCCCGTTAAAAGGAATATTTTATTACTTGTTTCTTTTTTTTAGTTGATACCTTAATGCCTGTTAAAAGAAATATTTTATTAGTGATTTTTTTTAGTTGCTAGCTTACAGCCCTTTGGAAGGAGAAACGCAATAATAGTCAAAATCCGAAAAAAATTATTAGCTTTTTTTTTTTTAGTTGCTAGCTTAATGGCCGTTAAAAGGAATATTTTGGTATTTATTTTTTTTTTAGTTAATAGCTTAACGCCCATTAAAAGAAATATTTTAACGCTGACCTTTTAGTTGCCTGCTTAAAGCCCATTGGAAGGAAACTGCAGTAATCAATATCCTATATATATATATATATATATATATATATATATATATATATATATATATATATATATATATATATATATATATATATATCTAAATCTAAAGAAAAGGCAAATCTGACTGAAACTATTATTACGATCATTACCCACCACTCATCACCTCATCATCACCGTCCAGTCGATTCGCAGCAAATTCCGTCATCTTCGCACGGACACAGAGGTCATCACCTAAGAAGATCATCATCGTCATCATCATCATCATCATCATTATTCCGAGCAATGGAAGGGTAATTCGGTTTCATGCCACTACCGTCGGTCATACCACGGATGGAGTGAGAGGAAATAGTCTTTTTCCTCTTCGGTAAAAGTCTGGGACATGTCTCGTAAAATGGTTAGATGTGCTTGTAGGAAAAAAAGAAAGGAAGAAGAAGGAGAGGAGGAGGAGGAGGAAGAAAAAGAGGATTTTGCAACTGGTGACAACGGAAGACAAGCGAGAGAGACAGTGCATTTTTATTTTGGGGGTATGAGAGAGAGAGAGAGAGAGAGAGAGAGAGAGAGAGAGAGAGAGAGAGAGAGAGAGAGAGAGAGAGAACTTGACTGTATTCTGCAACAAAAGGAAAGCATGTGATACATTTCCCAATTGGAGAGAGAGAGAGAGAGAGAGAGAGAGAGAGAGAGAGAGAGAGAGAGAGAGAGAGAGAGAGAGAGAACTTGACTGTATTCCGCAACAAAACGAAACCATGTAGTACATTTCTTCATTGAGAGAGAGAGAGAGAGAAAGAGAGAGAAACTTGCCAGTATTCCCCAACAAAAGGAAACCATGTTGTACTGTATATTTCCTCACTAGAGAGAGAGAGAGAGAGAGAGAGAGAGAGAGAGAGAGAGAGAGAGAGAGAGAGAGAGAACTTGACTGTAATCCACAACAAAACGAATCCATATTGTACTGTAAATTTCCTCATTGGAGAGAGAGAGAGAGAGAGAGAGAGAGAGAGAGAGAGAGAGAGAGAGAGAGAGAGAGAACGTGTGTGTGTGTATTCCGCAACAAAAAGCAAGCATGTAGTACATTTCCTCAATGGAGAGAGAGAGAGAGAGAGAGAGAGAGAGAGAGAGAGAGAGAGAGAGAGAGAGAGAGAGAACATTTTTCCCGTTGGTGCTGGAATTATTGTTCATAATAAAAAGGCAAGAAAAGTTTCCACAATATTGCTCTCATAAATGTTTTATTGCAGCCATCTTTCTCCCCTCTATCTTGCCATTCTGTGTCTTTTGAGTCTGTCCAACATCATCGCTTTTATACTCGCTTTTTTTTTATTGCCTTTCTTTTTTTTTTTTTGTCTATAGCGTTCCTTTCACTTTCTGAAAATTCTTTATTATACTGTTTCGAACATGTACTAGTCAAGGTTTAGTTTGATTTATGAATCCATATGTTCTTTATGCGAGCGAGCACGTAGCCTATATGTATATGTGTATGCGTGTATGTGTATGTGTATATATGTTCACACATATATAAATATATGTACATGTATATATATATATATATATATATATATATATATATATATATATATATATATATATATATATATATACATGTATACATGTATGTATACATACACATAAATATATATATATATAAATGTATATATCTATTTTAGATATTATATATATATATATATATATATATATTATATATATACATATACACATACATATATATATTATATATATGCATATATATATACATATTTTATATATATAAAATTTCCTATGCTGTACATAATTATCTTTCACGAATAAATGTATTCTTTTAAATATAACCTCTAACTGTACTTTTGATCATAACGCTTACATCTGTATATTTCAAACATGCTTGCAAACATGCTTGCAAATCTGACAGAATAAATAAAGCAATAGTTTTGCATTCTGCATTTTAAGATTCAACTTTTTTATTCGTTTTCCTTCGCATTTATGAAGGAATAAACTTCCTACAAATTCTTTTCTATTGTAATGGGATGTCAACACATGCTTGTGATGAAATTCAAAAATAAAATACCGTAACAAAAAAAAAAAAAGAATACTCGCGAATATGACAAAAGTTTCATGAAGTTTAAACCCAGATTATTTTTGTAGATGATTTAAATAAAAGAATTTCAGTGGAACATATGTGTAACTGAGGTCAGCAGTCTTTGTTAACACGGGAATTTTCAATTTTGAAGTCGGGGCATATATCATAACGGAATGAATGACGAAAAAATACTTTTTGACAAAGATTAAAAAAACAAATGAAAAATGCACCACGAGTCTGAAACTGGACGTATGTGGTTTGCATGGGAATTCCTGTTTTGTTACTGATATATTTCACGAATGAATGAAGACGAAAAAAGAAATTAACTTTGTTGATGATCATCAAAACTATTATGTGAGTATATATAAAAAGAGGAAATTTATGGGCACTCTACATGCATACAAACAACAGCGCTTATATATATATATATATATATATATATATATATATATATATATATATATATATATATATATATATATATATATATATGAAAGATGAGATGGGACACAGAAAAAGTGCTAAAAATGTTAGTGTGTACGTGAAAGGACGTATCAGTTCTAAGATGATTTGGTCCTGTGGAAAGAATGGAGGACGATAGGCTGGTGAAGAGCAATAATAGGGGTACTGGAAAGGAAGGTTCTGAATTTCCAGGAAGTGCGAAGTGAGTGGAAGGGGGAAGTGAATGGTGCAGTGTGCGAAGGGGGTTCAACGAGATGCTAATGGGCCCTCTGTGTAGGCGTCTAATGCTGTGGAGGTTTTCTGCACAGGGGTGTCAACCAGTTAAAAGTATGAAACTGGTAATGACTGTTGTCATTTTTTTTCCGGAACTACCCCTTGTTAAGGGAAATGGCTTGCAGTCAAGAGAGGAAAATATACACAAACATATGGCACGCAAACACACACATCTGTATTCGTATAACATACAGACACAAATCTGTATATTATCAAGTAGACAGATATGTGTGTATGAGCTGGAAGTGACTGGGATTATTTAAATATAAACACTGCGACATACGCCACAGACACTTGTGAGAGTTAATCCCAAACAGAGCTGTGTATTGTCGGCACCAGTTGATATGCTGAAATAAAGTCAAAGAAACGGAGTTCTCGTCCTATGAGTAACTGTATATATACATACCCGGGGCGCTGAATGGAATGCAATTTTTGGTTTAGTGTGTGTGTGAGAGAGAGAGAGAAAGAGAGTCAGACAGAGAATGGAGTGGTGAATAGGAGGAAATTTGTTGTCTCACACTTTCTTGTTTGCTTTTGCTATGTTGTTGCTGTTGGGGGACTGAAAATCTCTCTCTCTCTCTCTCTCTCTCTCTCTCTCTCTCTCTCTTCTCTCTCTCTCTCTTTGTATCTCCGAGGGCTTTGGTGGTATCAGTGTTTGGGTGCTTGGATGAACAATGGCTTTCACTGGGTATGTATTCGCAGTGGATGAATTGCTCTGCAGTCGCCAGAGAGAGAGAGAGAGAGAGAGAGAGAGAGAGAGAGAGAGAGAGAGAGAGAGAGAGAGGAGGGATGGAAGGGGTCGGTTTTACTTTCTCTGAGCTAGGCTTTTCAAGGGAGTGTCCTTTTCTACACAACAGAACTAAAATGATTCCCAAAATTTCTCTGCCAGTGGCATTTTCATATCATGCTTCCAGAAATAAAAGTCGTCATCCAGTCCTGGAAACAAACAATGCGACAAAAAATTCCTGAGTCTTTGGAAATGAAAATCGGATGATCAAAATTGTTGATGGTGTCTTGAGTAATAATAGGGCGTAATAACTACATCAGAGGGAAATCTTCAGCTTAAAGCAGTGTAATTGATGTATAATAAATTGATATTGCATCAGAGGTGTATCAAAATACAGGTAAAAATTAAAAATTTAAATATCAAGTAAAATTTAAAAGACAAGCGAATAAATAACAAGTATCCCTTTGGACTTAATGCGTTTTCTAAGATTTTATAAGTTTGTTTCCTTTGATAAATTTAATCTATTTATGACCAAGACTTTTGTGGTCATGTGATGAGACACGCATGATTACATACACGAACTTCATAATACAGAGAGAGAGAGAGAGAGAGAGAGAGAGAGAGAGAGAGAGAGAGAGAGAGAGAGAGAGAGAGAGAGAAATTTCTGTCAGCATCATCCATTAGAACAAGTTTCCTAGCCTCATTAGGGAGAGAGAGAGAGAGAGAGAGAGAAATTTACGTCAGCATCAACCATTAGAACAATTTTCCTAGCATCATTAAGAAGAGAGAGAGAGACAGGAAATTTCTGTCAGCATCATCCAGTAGAACAATTTACCTAACATCAGAGAAGAGAGCATCACTAGAGAGAGAGAGAGAGAGAGAGAGAGAGAGAGAGAGAGAGAGAAATTTCCGTCAGCACCATCCATTAGAATCGTTAGGGAGGAGAAATCTTCCTTTAAATAAACTCATTCGAACGCAAATCAAATCGACTCGAAAGATTATTGGGTCTGTTAATCCCAGGCGCTTTTCTTCTCTATCGATTTGCATAAAGATTTCTGCCGAGTCACCGGGCACTTGACAAGTGCACAAGTGGCTGTTCTTGAGAGAGAGAGAGAGAGAGAGAGAGAGAGAGAGAGAGAGAGAGAGAGAGAGAGAGAGAGAGAAATTACCAAGGATACAAATATATTTATATGTCTGTGTATATATATATATATAGTATACAACGAAATTACGCAAGGATACAAATATATTTATATGGCTGTGTATATATACAGTATATATATATATATATACATATATATAATAATATATATATATATATATATATATATATATATATATATATATATATATATATATATATATATATATATATATATATATATCACTGCAAGCTCTCTCTCTCTCTCTCTCTCTCTCTCTCTGCCAACATGCCTTTGCATGTACGAGCGAGTCCTCCTCCGGCGGAGCGAAAGGCGGGGCGGGGGAGGGGGGGAAATCATAAGATCAAGGTTTTGAATATTCACGGTCCGAGAGACCAAATGGACTTACAGTAAATTGAATTAAATCGCCCTCTGACATGGACGGATATGGAAATTCCATTTATTTGAAACCGCTACCAGCTGCTGTTTAGATGCTGCTGCTTTTGCTGCTGTTTCTGCTGTTCCTGCTGCTTTTGGTGGTATTTACTAATTTTCGATGGCTCTTCGGTGTGTTTAATGTCAATAAGTTAAATGAGGGAAGGCTGAGTTGATTACCTGTTATGGGTGTTGCAATAGCGATGCGCAAACGAATTTTGAAAATTGTAATAAACGTAGATGGGGTTTTAATGATTTTAGAGACATTTAGTAGACGTATTTGGAAGTTCCAGTGTTTATATATATATATATATATATATATATATATATATATATATATATATATATATATATATATATATATATATATATATATATATATATATATATATATATATATATATATACACAGTATATATAATTATATATATAGCAACATATTTATATATATATTTATATATATCCAAATATTTATATACATATATATAAACATAAATATACATATGACTCCAACATGCATACGCCTTTTGATTAATAGCTAGTATTTTGGGATGAGGCAGTCGTTCTCCAACACAGCCCGCAGCCCACACACACACACACACACACACACACACACACACACACACACACACACACACACACATTTTAAATTAGAACATGCAAACAAACACAAACAGAACGATGGACCATACGCACACCAAATCCAATGAGGAATATTCACCCACAAACAAAGAATGCTCTCACACACAAATATTTATGACGAGCAAACACCTACCCGTAGATTAATAATAATAATAATAATAATAATAATAATAATAATAATAATAATAATGGTGAAAAAATTCACAATGGTGTAGGTGTAAATATATATATTTCTAATTTATATTTACATTTACACCACTGTGGATTTCTTCACCATTTTAGTGAATCATGCTATTATGAGATTTACATGAATAATAATAATAATAATAATAATAATAATAATAATAATAATAATAATAAGAAGAAGAAAGAAGAAGAAGAAGAAGATTCACCCGCACATAAACAGTCATTTGACTAATTAACAAAAATGACTAATAATAAAGAATGATTTCCCAACACACAAAAACACCAATACGGAATACACAAAACGCACACACACAAAGACTTCCACCCACGCACTCTCCCGCACAAAGATTAATGGAGAAAATGCGCCGCCACGCACAAAAGATGAACAATAAAGGTCATTCACTCGCGGAAAGAATACCGCATCAGGACGCGAAACAGAGTGTACTGGGACTCTCGTCTTTTCCAACAATGGCATCCCCTTTGAACCACATTCCTTCCCTTATTTATTCCCCGCCGTTTTTCGTTTTCGAGTTTTGCAAAACCCGAGAAAAAAAAAAATAAAGAACACTGAAAGTTAAATCCCGGAAAAGGAATAATTAAGGCAAAGCGCCATCGCGGAATTCTTTGAGCGTAATTATTAAAAATCAGGGGGATATTTTCGTCTGTGCGGTTGTGAGACCCGAATCATTATTCTGCGTGTGTGGGTGCCAAAAATAACGATCCGATTTTGAGATCAAAATGATTATGCTGTACTCGCAGGTATGTAATCTCAGGCTTTTTGCCTCAAAATTCACCGTAAATTCCGTGGGCTGATTCGTCAGTTTTGGTAAATTGAATTGAATACAGAATTTACGCCAAAGGCCAAAATGAACTGAATACAGAATTTACGCCAAAGGCCAAGCACTGGAACCTAAGAGGTCATTCAGTGCTGAAACGGAAATTGTTAGTAAAAGGTTTGAAAGGTGTAACAGGAGTAAAACATCGCAGTTGCATTAGGAGTCAACTGTTAGGAGAATGTTGGAAAGTAAGATGGAAGAAAGAGAAGATGAAAGGAGGTACAGTAAAAGAAACGAAAGGGTTTGCAGCTAGGGGACAGAAGGCACACTGCAAAGAACCTTAAGTAATGCCTACAGTGCACCGCATGAGGTGCACTGATGGCACTCCCTCCCTACGGGGAGTTTTGGTAAATATGACGGAATAAAATGATAAAAAAAGCTATTATATGACTCGGGCTATTTTAGGGAGTCGAGTAGCGGTCCCTTATTAATCTTTCATAGCATCACGGGATAAAATTGTTCCCTAGGCGAAGGGGAGGACGTCAAGGGTGACTGCGCTGTTTCAGAGGTCCTTGACGTGAAGCAAAAGTATTTAAGATAACTAAAAAATTTGCATATGCCTAGGCCCAAACGAGATTAAAAATCTTGCAACTTCCCACCTGGAAAACTGGGCCGAAGCTTCAGATTTTCGCTGGAGACAAAATATTAAAAGTGTTGCTTTTGATTACCGAATCGCCGCTTTCTGCAGCGTCGAACCAATTCTTCCTATGATAACATTCCCCGTGGACACTTATAACCTCTAATTTTATTTCATGTGATTCCATTCTTAGATTGTCTTATACCACAATGAGGGTTTCAGTTTAAATCCTTACCGTGATCCTTTTCCGGCTGGAAATAAATTATTGATACATCTACATTACCATTACTGTAATCAATTTATGAAACAACACAAAAATATAATGACACCTTTTCGACTGAATGAATATGTAAGACTGATGATAACTTCAAATTAACCTCGGTTGTTCAAAGTTATATCTAAAATATTCCACTGCCCTAAAAGAACCGAGACCGGGCGCCATTGACTTCCAGTTTACCGGTTCTGCCCCCTCGCCCCCCTTTTTTTTTTAAAGCATTTAATTATCTAAACTGTTTATTTATTCATTTAGACGAGCTAACTCGAAACAAATTGAAAAGGCTCGCAATTTTCCTCCTGGTTCAACATCCCCCTCAAATGGCTCGCAATTTGCATTTGTTTTCATTTACCTACACCGTTATCATTCTCTTATCCTCTTCCCACATCTTGTTCAGCTTTCACTCCCTCTCTTCTTCTCCTTTGAAGACCTTAAACATAAAGATGGCCAAACAAACATCTAAGGAAAACCGACTCTGAGCAGTACACCCATCAGGTACAACCGTCGTTCCGCTCTCTATTTATTATCCAATTCCGCAAAGAGAAAGAGTTCTCTGAGCCGACAAAAAAAGAAAGAGAAGAAAGCAACTCTCCTCGTATAAACCAAAGAAGGTCCGTTAGTCTTGCAAGGTGCAAAGAGAAGAAGAAGCAGAGGAGGAGGAGGAGGAGGAGGAGGAGGAGGAGGAGGAGGCGCCATATATTCTGCCTTCCAGCACAGCTGTCGAAATCTGATTTCAAATACTAAACTTCAACACTTTATATGCAAAGCTCCCCTAAGCCAATACAATATATTTTCGCCGTAATAGGTTCTTTGTTTTGCTTGACGTTATCCAGTGTGTTCTCCATTCGGGTGGGATGACTTTCTTCTGCTTTTAAATACGTTTCGTCTTTCGTTTTCCTCAATTTTGTTTATTATTATTTTGTGCTTCTATTTATCAGTTCACTTTCTTTAAAAAAAAAATGAAGGTGGCTCTTGAGCTGTTTCCTAATTTAGCGCCGTTCTCGCGTTTCTTTCTTTTTACCTGTTGCTTCGGAAGAGGAGTGGCTTCCGTTGAATTTTATTATGAAGACAGAGCGGTTGCTATTTTCGGTATATCTTACGATCATGACAGTGTTTTTATACATTTTACTGCCCGTCATAACAGTTATGTTTCATGATAATATCAAAATACTAATATTTTCAAAAAATGAATTTGTTTCTCTCTCAAAATTCGGCAGACATTAAAACATAATCCTGTCTTCTTCCTTGCAGACTTGGCTCCCGAGATTCGAGAACAGCCCAGCAACGTCATAGCTCGTCGGAACGACCCGGCAACTCTCAACTGCGCCGCTTCGGGTGCTGCTCGTATCACCTGGTTCCGCGATGGCCAACAAGTGGTGACGTCCTCGCAGGGCACGCGCTCCCACAGAGTGCTCCTGCCCTCGGGTTCGCTCTTCTTCCTGCGGGTCACCTCCAGCAGGAGGGAATCGGACGCCGGGACCTACTGGTGCGTCGCCTCCAACAGCTACGGCTCGACGCGATCGCAGAACGCGACGCTGACCATCGCCACTCTCTCCGACGAGTTCGAGTCGTATCCGGAGCCGGTGGTGAAGGCGCGCATCGGGGACTCCGTGACGCTGCCCTGCCGGGCGCCGAAGGGAGTTCCGGAGCCTCACTTGGTATGGCTGAGGGACGGGAGGGAGATGACCAATACGAGTCGCGTCTCCGTCGCGGTGGACGGGGATCTGGTCATCACAGACGTCACCCTGGAGGATTCCGGGATGTACGTCTGCCGGGCGCAAAACGTCGCTGGAAGTCGAGACACCAGGCCGACGGAACTTATCATTATGAGTGAGTTTTGTTATCCTATCGTTCAGGGGTGTCGATTCACAGTCAATATTAATTCTCTAATAGGATGGAGTAAAATTAGTTACCTGGTTGAAAGAAAGGTGCTCGTTGCGGATTCACAGTCAATGATAGTAATTCTTTAACAGGACAAAGAAAAATTGATTCACAGTCAGTGATATTAATTCTTTAACAGGACAGAGCAAAATTGATTCACAGTCAATGATATTAATTCTCTAACGGAATAGAGTAAAATTAGTTGCTTGGTTGAAAGACTTCACAGTCAATGATATTAATTCTCTAACGGGATAGAGTAAAATTAGTTGCTTGGTTGAAAGAAAGGTGCTCGTTGCTGATTCACAGTCAATGATATTAATTCTTTAACAGGACAGAGCAAAATTGATTCACAGTCAATGATATTAATTCTCTGACGGGATAGAGTAAAATTAGTTGCTTGGTTGAAAGAAACGTGCTCGTTGTTGATTCATAGTCAATGATATTAACTCTTTAACGGGATAGAGTAAAATTAGTTGCTTGGTTGAAAGAAAGGTGCTCATTGCTGATTCACAGTCAACGATATTAACTCTTTAACGGGATAGAGTAAAATTAGTTGCTTGGCTGACAGAAAGGTGCTCGTTGGCGCATCAGGAGAAAATGAGTAGCAGACAAAAAGTGCTGGGGTAGATCCACTGGTTGTGTTTTTTTTCATTCACCATTTTTATCAATCATTACAAAATAAAGAATAACAACAGTTATGAGTCTGCTCTCTCCAATTATGAGTACGTTTGTCTCATAATAGGCCAATGTTGATCCTTTTAATTAATTCTCCCCCCGCCCCATAAATAGATGTTTGGTCTTTAGGCCTAACTTCTACATCACCTAATCTGTAAAACAAACATTTTGATTTTTTTTCTAATGTTGAGCCTTTATTAGAACCATTTTCATAATTTCAGTATTTATGTGACCGAAACCATATGAATCAAAGCGGAAAGCACAAGTTCTCATAAATTTAAATATGAAATTATTCAAATTATTACAGTTTAAAAGGAAATGATTTCAGATGCCTTCTTGTCGTTAGTGTTTATGCCCAATTCGCTATACCACAAAACTGGCTTAGAATTTTCCTGTGAATCACTTTAATTTCTGAATTCCTTTAATGTTATGAACATTATCGTATTTTCTTAATGAAACATGTATTGATAAGGTGCACAAGATTCGCCGATTAACCGCTGTGTCTTGTGCAAAATGTTTACTGCCTAATCCGTAACTGTGAATCATTGTATCAGGAAAAATATGAAAAGGACTTTGTTAACTACTAAGCACATATGTATTTTATATTCAGCTTTCAAGGGTTGTTTTTGTTTTTCTTCCATTACCGACATATGAACATTATGTACTTCTCTCCCGCGTGTATATACATGTAAGTAGATATATAAAAGTAAAGTAAACGATGTGGCTAATATTAGGATAATTACAAGAAATCCCAAGAAATGCCCTTCTTTATTAACCAGAATGTGTTTTTTTTTTCCTCATCTCCAGTTCCTCCTTGGTTTGAGAAGAAGCCTGCCAACGTTACGACTGCGTCTGGTGTGTTGGTAGAGCTAACATGCCGTGCCCAGGGATCGCCAATGCCCACAGTTACGTGGAGAAGACTTGATGGCATCATGCCACTTGGTCGGGCTACAATCGAAGATCAACGTTTAGTTCTTGAACAAGTCACCGCTATAGACTCTGGGGTATATGTGTGTGAGGTGCAAAATGAGGCGGGTGTTGCCACTGCAAAAGCCACACTAACGGTTGTAGATGCCCCTGAGCTTATGCAGCGTCCACAGGACATTCAGGTGATGACAGGCAAATCAACAGAGATTACCTGTGTTGTCGAAGGAGACCCAGCTCCTCTCATCTTGTGGCGACTTCCTACACAAGACAGAACAGCCCTGCTCACCCCAAAACAATCAAGTGGCCATGTGTCTGTGAGTGAAGATGGACAAATCTTGCACCTGGATGCAGCTACCACCCAGGACAGTGGCATCTATTACTGCTGGGGAGTTAGCAGTGGAGGAGGAGTGAGTGCCCAAGTAGAGATAATGGTTGTTGAAGCCTACCCACCTCCTGTAATTGGTGTAGGACCAAAAGACTTGAACTTAGCCCCTGGAAGTGTTGCCTCATTTCCTTGTGAAGCAGTGAGTGAAGCTGCAACACCAACAATAACTTGGTGGTATCGCCCAGCTGCACACCTACCTGCTAGACAACTGGCCCAAGGTTTTGAAAATGCTCGGATCTCACTATCATCAAATGGTGCCCTTGTAATAAGAGATGTCCGGGTTGATGATGGGGGCATTTATACTTGTAAAGTATCTGCAGAAACAGGGCACATAGAGCAAGAGGCAATATTGCGGATAAGCAAAGATGCTGTGCCAGCTCCAGTTACAACAATTCCTGCACCTCCTTCAAAACCTCATATTCTGTTCACCAACGAGACTGCTGTTATCTTGAAATGGTTACCCAATTCTCAGATAATCGGTGGTGCAAGGCACCAATACATTGTTGAATACTGGAGGCAAGGATGGGATGAGTGGCGGGTTGCCGACACCATCATGATGGATGAATCCTGTATTGTAAAGAACCTGACACCTGGCAACATTTACACATTCTTGGTGAGAGCAGTCACGAAAGGAGGCATCTCCTTCCCAAGTCCTTGGTCAGATCCAGTCACCATACGGCCTCCCAGGGACCCGTCGCTGACAATGGACCAGGTCATTCATGCAAGGCGTCGTCTCTCCAGGCCAACGGTTACCCTTGCTGATGCAACTGCTACAGGTGCCACTAGTGTGCTTCTGAAGTGGAAGTTCCTCACTACTGCCCACGAAACAGTGGAAGGTGTCCTGGTTTATACAGTGTCAGGGGACGGAATAGTAAAAGTGGCAACTGTGCTAGGGTCCTCTTCCTCTGCACATCATTTACATAATCTGGAACCCAATACTGAGTATTCTTTCTTCATAGTACCATTTTGGAGGAGCGTCGAGGGAACGCCTTCAAATTCTTTCACGCTCACCACCCCAGAGGATAGTGAGTATTTCCAGGTTTCTCCACCACTCCTATATGAAAGAATTTAGTAAGATTTCTAATATATATATATATATATATGTATATATATATATATATATATATATATATATATATATATATATATATATATATATATGTCACTGTGCAAACTTTTGGACTATCCTTAATTATGTAAAGTATAACTTTTGTAGTTGCATACATACATACATATATACATACATATATAATTATGCATACACACACACACACACACACACACACACACACACACACACACACACACATATATATATATATATATATATATATATATATATATATATATATATGCTATATGATTATATACAAAAAAGCACTTGTTCATTTCCCTGTCTATTTCTATTATAGAGACGACAGACACTTCCCGTGATATTACATAACAATAAAGGAATCCCACCAAAAACTTCAAGTGATGGAAATCATTTCATTAGCCTCCTGGAGGGAACATTCCCTTTCCTCTTTCTGATATAACTATCTGAAAGAGGAAAGAGAATGTTCCCTTCCGAGAGCTAATAAAATAATTTCCATTACTTGAAGTTTTTAGTGGGATTCCTTTATTGTTTCAGATTTTGTAATTCACCCTTTCTTGCAAATATACACCTGCCATAATATATATATATATATATATATATATATATATATATATATATATATATATATATATATACACATACATATATATATATATATATATATATATATATATATATGTGTGTGTGTGTGTGTGTGTGTGTGTGTGTGTGTTTGTAAAAGGATGTTAACGACATTATGAAGAGATAGCGAGATGTCATGCTGATGATATTCCATAAAAATCACATTTAATTTATTATAGCAATAAAATCCTCTTTTGCAGAACCTGTCGAGCCACCAAAGGACGTCCATGCAACCCTCAGGGAAGACGGTTCCATACTCATCACGTGGTCCTCATTGCCAAGCAAAGACGCCCGTGGGAAAGTCACAGGCTACCAGGTCACCCTCACCCACAATGGAACTGAGACGACAGAAACTGTGTCCAGCCCTTGGCTGGAAGCTCATGGCCTCGCCCCAGGTCGCATCTATAGCGTGAAAGTAGCTGCAGAGACAGGAGCGGGTTTAGGGCCCTTCAGTGCACCTGTGTTAATTGATTTTGGATCTGGTCTGGCCCAGGGTCACCAAGACCTGGATGAACCCTCGAACGAAACATCTGTGATTTACGCTCCTGCACAACCTGACTGGTTGGTGTACTTGCTCATTCCCTTGGTCATCATGCTGTTTGTGTGTACTATTCTTTACATTAGGAGACTCCATCACAAATCTGCCCCGTCAAACCCACCACAGACACCGGCACATTACCAAGACCCTTCCATATACCCGACCCATCACTCCATCAACATGTACAGTGAACAGAAGCTCTGGCGCCCATCAGAGAGTGAGAAGGAATACGGCCTGTCTTCTGTGCGTCTTCTGCCAGGAGACCAGCAGATCAACGAGTATGCTGAGCCCAGATCTCAGCATGCCAACGAAACGGCAGAGCCGTATGCCACCACGGCACTTTTGGCACCTGGCTCTCCTCGTCTGGTCCACCAAGGCAGCCCGTGGCATCAGAGGGAGAACTCGGGGATGAAAGTGAACTGGGCAGCCTTCCTTCCACCGCCGCCAGCTTGCCCGCCTCCTCGCGAGCTGGACCTAGGTGATCCCACAAGTCAAGCAAGCCCTAGGAGCAACCGAAGGGGCGGGTATAATGGAACCACGCAGCTTGACAATGCTGGGGGATCAGAACAGTATAAGAGGCCTTGTGATGCCACTGCAGATCACATGTACGACACGTACTCCCAGGTGACTTCTGACAACTGTACTAAGGACAGGTTCATAACATTTAACACTGTCCAAAACCGCGACATCTCCCGAGACAGTTCAGACGACCAGCAGCTGCAGGAGGAGGAGACGACTGACATCCCTTACAACAACACCCACTAATGTTGGGAGGAATTGGTCGCTTAGGGAAGGAAGTTCCTGTTTGTTATCACAGTGAGGTTGTGCTTGTAAATAACGTTTTTCTTCTTCTGTACAGCAGAAAGACGGTTTCAAATGAAATCTCCTTGCTTATATTCAGGGAGAACCTGTACCAAAGAGTTATTATGTGTACCTGTTCTTGTCATGTATTGTAAATACCTACATCTCCCCCCTGCCCCCCTTCTAAGTCATGTGTAAATGATTAACTAGAATTCTCATTAGAGTACGTGCTGGAATAAGTTATTGGATCCTAGATGTTAATTTGATGTTAGAGGCGCTTTTTTAAGCTGTAGATCAGTAAATTTTAGATTACCCAAAAAAATTGCAAACTGCAGTGCATTTATGATTATCTGGATTTTAACTACGTCAATGACTGCATTATGCTTCTCATGGCTACTGTCAAATACCTTACAGATTTGTAAGTGAAGTATATTGTTTTCCTCAGGTAGGTTTAGCTGTTAATACTTCTGTTGATTTTCTCTGATTGGAAACCCGAGCTTAAGCAGTTACTGGTCGTAACAGCCCATATTATCACCCAAGTACGCTAACATAACTACACAATTTATGCAAAAATCACATGTAGAGGAAGCCCGTAACTACAGACTGGGATTGACGCTTTGCTAATATCTTGTTTTCAAGGCTGGAGTCTTTGTTAAGTCTTTGTTCTCTTGACTGAATCTCATTAACGATGAATAGTGATGTGCCAATTCTATTATTTGTTGTTTTTTTTTTTCTGTCAGTTTGAAAGCCGTTCAGTTACTGAGATGGAGTACTTTTGTAAATTCTGTACATATGTGAATAACAGAGTTATTCTTATAATAAATGACCTTGATTTAGAATTCTTTTTTGATGACCTCACTCCTTTCAACACCTTAGCAGTGAGATTTTTGCTACAGAAGTAGCGAAAACCTATTTAAGATCAAAGATTCTGACTGAAGTTTTCAGAAATATATGTATTCCTACAGAAGAGGGATATCCTACAAAATGGCAAATTGCACATGAAAATTCATATGCCATGCGTATACACACCATGTATGTCAAGTAGAGAAAAAGGCATAAGAAAATCTAAACACCACGATTATACACCATGTACTTCAAATGTCACAAGGTTTTCGGATGAGAGAAATGCAAGTATTTACCCTTGGAAGCTCTAAACATATAAACAGTTAAATGCGTTACTGAAAAATAAATGATTTGTTTTAAAAAAACGCAGTTGATGATTGTATTTTCATTAGGTTCGTACGCTCACATGCGATATTTGTCACGTAAACCCTTGGATAAAATCGCTATTGCTCACTCGATTCCTCTCTTCAAAATAACATGTTTGTAATACAAACACACGGTTCGGTGCAGGAATACACATTCGCGTCCCAGCTCTCTCTCTCTCTCTCTCTCTCTCTCTCTCTCTCTCTCTCTCTCTCTCTCTAAGACACGCGCGCACATACATATCTCATTTAGACAGGCGGATGGATCCAAAAGTACTGGCTCAGGTCCCCCCTTCTCACTCTCTCTCTCTCTCTCTCTCTCTCTCTCTCTCTCTCTCTCCTTCGGGTCAATGGATGAGCAAGTGACCGTTACACAGATGGACAAATACCCTCGCTCTAACCTCATTCCACCTCTCTCTCTCTCTCTCTCTCTCTCTCTCTCTCTCTCTCTCTCTCTCTCTCTCTCTCTCTCTGCTTGTTCTCCAAAGTCCAGCTCTGTATCAGCAGAGCCGCCGAGACTCTTGCAGTGTTGAGGTGAATATCTTCTCATATTTGTTTCGTCATTAAATGGTAAGTAGAGTAAATATGGATTTATTCTTGCATTAACGAGAGGCAAATAAGCGTCTGTTTACTCTTTCATTAAATAAACCAATTTGAGCCGAAATGTTTGTATAAATACCGTAAAGTTAAACAAAAAAAATCACTCGAGAAACTTGTATGAAACTATTACATCTAATTCCAAGTGATATGTTATTGTTTCTTAGCAACAAATATTCAAAATAATAATCACTTTGAAAATAAAATCAAAACAAGCAATTCCGCCGGAAGAACCTTAAGCCGAAAATAGATATGATTTATTTCACAAAATAAGAAAAAATTAATTACCTCTATTTTAAAACCAAAATAAATAAATAGATATGTTTTTGTTTCTTAGCAACAAATATCAAAATAATAACCACTTTGAAAATCAAATCAAATCAAAGCAATTCCGGCAAAAATAAATGATTTATTTGATAAAATATGAAAAAAGGAATTATCCCTACTTTAAGATCAAAATAAATAAATAGATAAACATTTGATATCACCATAGCTTAAAATAAAAAATATTATTTTTTCTAGAAAAAATTCATCAGCTGTTTTTAATAAGCATAAATAAACATAAAAAAGCGAAACCTAAATAAAGGAAAAATAAATAAGTATTTGACTTCGCTAAGGTTGTTTATACCCCATACAAAATAAACAAAACTGAAAAGGGAAGGTGTTTATCTCCAAAAATGTTTAATAATTAACTAAAAATAAATATGTCAATTTTCAAAATAAAAATAAATAAAATGGCAAAACCTTAAAGCCAAAAACGTCATTATAGTACCTGACTATTAGGCAACGCTGAGGTTTTTGTATATATCTCCAAAACTGGTTAATAATTATACAAAAAAATAAATATGTCATTTTTCAAAATAAAAACAAATAAAATGGCAAAACCATACAAGCCAAAAATGTCATTATATTATAGTATCTGACTATTAGCCAACGCTGAGGTTTTTGTATTATCTCCAAAAATATTTAATAATTTACCAAAAAAAATGAATATGTTAATTTTCAAAATAAAGCAAATAAAACGGCAAAACCATAAAAGCCAAATACGTCATTATAGTATCCGACTATTAGCCAACGCTGAGTTTTGGCCATAAAAAAATTAAAGCAAAATAATGGAGGCGAGATTCACTTAGCCTGGGAGAACACGCCTTCATCAGATCTGCCCACGCCTGGATCCCAACAAACCGGACACTATTAAAGGATGAAATGTTAAGGTATATAAAAGCCACACCTCTGGTGACGATTAAAGGACGCTTCGTAGGCAGGGACGCCGGTATCGGGGTATCACGCATGCGCCCAATAAAAATCTTTCAGAGGGCACGGTGATGGGTTTTTGAACAACCGCTCTCACCTGCCTCGGGACACCTCGATTTTTAATTAGGCCCCATTATCTTTTGGGAGGTTCTCTTAACAGCTCCTTAAATAGATCAATTTGTATGATTCTAACCTCGATAAACGGATGAGGGAGGAGGAGGAGGAAGAGGAGACAAGTTAGTGGCAGCTTTTGTCAAAACTGCTCATGCATCAAAAACTTGTTTTCGCTAGGCACGGTAGGGGAGGGTGGGGAGCAAGGGAGGGTGGTTGATCAGGGGGGGTAGGGTGGCGGGGGAGGGGGAAGAGGGAGACTCGACCATTATAGATTTCGTCTGGTGTTTTAGTTCTGTCGTTTGGGTTGGATCAATTCGGGATGTCATTAGTCGTATCGATAAGCGAGGTATTCGGCGCCAGTTTCTCGAAATATTTTCTGCAACATTAAAAGTGTCGACTTTTTTTCTTTTTTTTTTTTTACACAGCCGGATTAATCGCTTTTGTAAACGTCTGTTTATGTTTTTTAAATACAATTTATTGTCTATTCGATTTTCTTATTTGCTCATAATAACCAGACATACAAATTTATATGTGAAACGAAGAGAAAACTAGAGATTTCACAGTTACATCTGTAGCTTAGAGAGAGAGAGAGAGAGAGAGAGAGAGAGAGAGAGAGAGAATCGCAAAACAGAAAAAGCGAGAGGAAATAAGTTGTAGTATCTGTCTCGATACTGACAAAACACTGCACTTCACATGATTGTTTGTTGATGTTCCCCCCGCTCCTTGTCGTCGATAGCTGTTTGCATTTCAGCTGAAACACTAAGTGCCGCTACTGCAAGTACAAGCGAGAGAGAGAGAGAGAGAGAGAGAGAGAGAGAGAGAGAGAGAGAGAGAGAGAGAGAGAGGTGTTATATCGCATCTAGTAAAACATATGTCATTTGAATGCAGTTTGGATGATTCTCGAGGAAGAGCAAAATATACCAAATTGTTATATACCGTTGGGATGAACTCACTATAATTATTATTACTGATGTTTTTTTTTATTACAGTACTAGCGTACCCATGACACCAATAATGACGGCAAAATTAAATAATATATATTACTTTAGTCTAGGAAAATACTTATTTCGGCACGTTATGGTTTTTTTTTTTTATTTTGGCCAACTTTATCCAGTAATTTTGACGTTTTACTTATGGAATTTTTTTTAGCATACTAGGTTTTGAAAGGACATAAAAATAAGTAATTTTTGCAAAAAACTAACTTTTCATGGACCCAACAAAGACACGTATCGGTGAGCAAGCGAAGTCTTTACAGGGAATCATAATTTTTATACAATATCATTTTCCCGGTAATTTACCATAATTTGCATGGTGAAA
>NC_089791.1:24653387-24658387 GCF_040412425.1 Macrobrachium rosenbergii | reverse complement strand
GCTACTCAAAGTTATTAATAAAAAAAATAAGAACAATTTAAAGCTTGGCATGGAGGAGTGACGGTTGAGATCTCTAAGGATTTATTTTCATGTCTATTTATTATTATTTCAGTAGATGAAACCTATTCGCATGGAACAAGCACACCAAAGGGGCCACTGACTTCAAATTTAAGCTTCCAAAAGACAATGGTTCCAACCTCCCACCGCAGACCCCACACTGCAGCAGTAACTGAACATGATACAGAGCCAGTGGTTTTTCATCGCCCTGGGGGAGACGCAAACCCGCGACATCTGAGTGGCATACCACGACACTAACCACCATACCAGCGGACCAGCCAAAGAATGGATTTAACAAAGCAGGAGGACAATAATTAATAACTAATGGTTAAAATATTATATAAGATTAGATAATAGCGCCAAAACGTACAGTTACCCATTTTAACTTTCTTCCTACGAGGAAAAGACCAAACCGGAGGCAGAGCCACCCAAATCTAATTCAGCCACTCTAGATAATTAAAAGAAAGAATAAACAAAAACCGTGGAGAGCAGAAGGCGTTTATGGACCCATCTTTTTAGAAAGCTTATTCACCGCAATTAATTCAAAGCAGAGCCTTGAAAAGGCGTTACTTGGAACTGCTTTCAAGAAGATACTGGCACAACTATGGCTTCCAGAGCAGAAACTGGTTCTAAGATGCTTGCCTGAAGGCAAGCTTCTAAACAAGATTGCCTGGAAGGTTCACACAGGCGGAATAGGGCTTTAGAATATCTTCCGGTTCAAATAGTAGCGTAGTAGCAGTATTAAGAGTAGTTGTACGAGTAGTAGTAGTACTAGCAGCAGCAGTAGTAGTAAGGGGTCTGTGTACTGTACTTCAACTACGGAGAAGAAAAACCTTGATGATTAATATTCAAATAAAACCATCTCTTTCCATACAGTTCCTAAAACTTGCAGACTTCTGGGTTTTATGAATCTCATGCGGTCTCTTATTTCCATAAACAATACTTGATATAAAAAAAAAATCATGCTTCTAGGGAACGGAACTATAAATATATATATTTCAGTACTGTGGGAAAAAAACTTTCGTAAATGCATCCATTTTCGTTGGAGATATTGAAAAGAAAATATAATTCGGGTAAAAAAAGTCACCGCATCTCCATAGTTCAACGCAAATGCCGCCGTCTCTTGAATGGTTCAGATAAAATCAACATATCTCGAAAGGGATGTTTTTACTTACTTTACTTACGTCGATTCCTATTCTATGGCCAACAAATAAACAAGTAAAAAATGCGCCGAAGTTTCTTCGGCGCAATCGAGTTTCCTGTACAGCCGCTACAGCGCATAATGAAGACCATCGAAAGCAGATCCATCTTTCGGTGGTCTCGGTATAATGCTGTATGAGCCGCGGCCCATGAAACTTTAACAACGGCCTGGTGGTGGTCTATCCTACATCGTTGCCAGAAGCACGATTATGGCTAACTTTACCCTTAAATAAAATAAAAACTACTGAGGCTAGAGGGCTGCAATTTGGTATGTTTCACAATAGCTTTCTTTTACAGAAAACTACAAGTCTACTTTTAAATACGAATATTTTTTGACAGATAATTCTTCAAATAAACGAATGACAAAAACAGAGAACGATAACACTTGCGAATGAAGCTGAAGAATATACAAAACTTCTTACAAAAATTTGTAAGTTTCTTCGGCGCTATCTAGTCTTCTGTACAGCCGCTACGGCGTATAATCAAGACCACAGAAAATAGCTCTATCTTTCGTTGGTATCGGTGTAATGCTGTGTGAGCCGCGGTCCATGAAACCTTAACAACGACCCGATGGTGACCTATCCTATATCGTTGCCAGAAGCACGATTATGGCTAACTTTAACCTTAATTAAAATAAAAACTACTGAGGCTAGAGGGCTGCAGTTTGGTATGTTTGATGACTGGAAGGTGGATGATCAACATTATTAATTTGCAGCCCTCTAGCCTTAGTAGTTTTCAAGATCTGAGGGCGGACAGGAAAAGTGCGGACAGAAAAAGTGCGGACAGAAAAAGTGCGGTCAGAATAAAGTGCGGACGGACAGACAAAGCCGGCACAACAGTTTTCTTCTACAGAAAACTAAGGGCTCACATCAGAACGAGGCAACTCTGGTAAAACAGAACTGCGAGCGACGCAAATCAGAGTCATGAAACCAGACGGAACTCCGTGTCTCTCTTCCCATGGAAGAGGCGGACGCACGCACAGACGCACGAACGGAAAATCATATAAGTCGTAGGGAAGAGAATGAATAAATTTAGGCCAAAAAGACAACCCTTATTCCACCTCGCTGCTCTTAAGGAAAATAACATTAGCATAAACAGCCGTCCCCTCGAAGCCGTGCCAGAACGTTAACAGCTTCTGTGCAGAATCTTCGACTGAAACCGTCAGCTTAACCGAAGAATCAACGAGATATCATGCAGTCAGAGAGAGAGAGAGAGAGAGAGAGAGAGAGAGAGAGAGAGAGAGAGAGAGAGTTGTTTTGAAGGATTAAGGGAAATGCTGTCAGTGGAGCGGATGAATTCAGCTGGATAGAAATGACTTCTGGGTTAACAGATGCAACGAGATGATATACACTCCAAGAAAAGTTTAAGTATACACAAAGACATGAATATATAACATTTTTCACAAAGTTTTCACGTGGAAATTCTGTATTCTTTACACGATATATACACCATACACACACACACACACACATATATATATACTGTATATATATATATAAATATATATATATATATATATATATATATATATATATATATATATATATATAAAATGTAGGCTATTTACACACATACATATATTTAATTTTACTATGTTTTATGTTCAAATATACAGATGCACGCATGAGCGCATAGCAGGCAAACATACACATATGCGCTCACACACACACACATATATATATACTGTTATATTATATTATATAAATATTATATTTAAAATGTTGAAAGAAAATCTTACCATTTCTTCTATATCTTGAACACACTTCTTCCTCACTCCCTATCTTATTCGAATGGACGCATTAAGGCGCAACTGGCCAAAAATCCCCCAAATTATTCCTCCTATCTATCAGACGCTGCAAAATGAAGATGGTCTTTCAATGCGCGCCCCCTCCCCCCCTCCCCGCCCCCGACATTACTATGCAACGCACTTTTCGGGTTATGAACAGATGCTCCAGCACAGATATCAGAATCACCTCCGCAGAGAGAGAGAGAGAGAGAGAGAGAGAGAGAGAGAGAGAGAGAGAGAGAGAACGGAGGTTTTGCTTGGAGTTATTCAGTGCATATGTATACATTGAGAGAGAGAGAGAGAGAGAGAGAGAGAGAGAGAGAGAGAGAGAGAGAGAGAGAGAGAGAGAGAGAGAGAGAGAGAGAGAGAGAGAGAGAACGGAGGTTTTGGCTTGGATTTTTCAGTGCATGTGTATACAGTGAGAGAGAGAGAGAGAGAGAGAGAGAGAGAGAGGAGGTTTGTTTGGAGTTATTCAGTGCATATGTATACATTGAGAGAGAGAGAGAGAGAACGGAGGTTAACGGAGGTTTTGGCTTGGATTTTTCAGTGCATGTGTATACACTGAGAGAGAGAGAGAGAGAGACAGACAGACAGAGAGAACGGAGGTTTTGTTTGGAGTTATTCAGTGCACGTGTATACGAGAGAGAGAGAGAGAGAGAGAGAGAGAGAGAGAGAGAGAGAGAGAGAGAGAGAGAGAGAGGTTTTGTTTGGAGTTATTAGTACATGTGTATACGCACACACACACACACACACACACACAGAGAGAGAGCGAGAGCGAGAGAGAGAGAGAGAGAGAGAGAGAGAGAGAGAGAGAGAGAGAGAGAGAGAGAAAGTTTCCCTCCAAAAAAGGGTCGAAGAAGAAGCACGAGCAGAATTTATGCTCCATATGAGTCGATTGCTGTGTGGGCGCTAAACTCTTTCGAGAGGAGCGCAAATACCAAACTGGTGCCTCACTCGCTTTGAAAACACAGAGGAAGAATAAAAAAAAAAAATCCTCATTTCCTATACATTTGAGATTAGATTGATTTTTCTTTACTTTCTGTTCTGTTCTGCTCGTCTCTCAATAATTTTTGTTGCCTAGGAATCTAGACGCAATTGGCCTTTATTCATATTTGCACAGTTTAAATGTGTTTTTATGTTTAGATAATTACATAAATAAATACACACAATTTTGTTTTTCGCTTGACTTTTAAAAGGTCCGCTGATAAACTCGTCCCGCATATTAATGTATAATATCAATGTCTATTCTGATTTATTATAACAAAGGGCTTTCCATGCATAAGAAATTTCTGCCTCCTATTATGTAAACACCACCACCACCTCAAACTTCCGTTCTTATACCCCACTACGGTCAGATTCCTTCCAGCCAGGGTCTAATTCCAATTCTCAAAAACCATGCAGCATTCCAAGGTCCCCTCACTAATTGCCAACGGATAACTGAAAGTGCGATGCCTCTGTGATCTGTAAGTTCTGACACAAATCGGGCCATCCTCCCTATAACACTAATGAAATTCTCACTTCTAGCTTCCAGTGACTTTCACTAGATTATTTAATCTGTTCCTTGAGCTTGCAATTAGTGTGACGACCAAATGAAAGGGAGTTTCTCGCTTTCCGCTCACAAGTAAAATAAAAAATTCTCTAGGGAAATAGTTTAATTAAAACTTCTTACGTTTTGATGGATGCTTCACAGATACATTCCGAACTGAAATTTCCTAATTTTCTGATTAAAATGTCTTGACTTTCGGGTTACAAATTCTTTATTTCCTAAGTTGAGCTGAGGATCGGCTTCGTTTGGGCACTTACTTAGGTGCTACTATTTTTAAAATTATTTTTTTTTAATTTTGCTTGTCCTGTTTTCTAATAACAGATACAAGTCACTCTTACAGATTTTCAGGAGCTGAGCCCATGCTAGTGTAAAGCTGGTTTAATCTATAACAAGAAACAACGACTCCACTTC
>NC_089791.1:24605887-24648387 GCF_040412425.1 Macrobrachium rosenbergii | reverse complement strand
AAAATTGAAACGTTGTCTAGCTCTCTTATACATACGAGTATTATTCATTATAAGATATTAACATCATGGTAAAAACTGAAACCCTGTCTCGGTCTGATATGCATTTTATCTTTCGTTATAAGAAGAACCGTCTTTACGAAAACGCTATAAAATGAAATCTTTCCAACGGGACAAAACGAAAGATTCTCTCAGTGCGATCTGAAATGCGGTATTAATTTTGATAACGTGAAATGAAGCACTTTCTAAAACGGATAGAAATGGCGGTTTTTGGCAAGGATTCAAAATTAAGAACCTTTCAAAGTGGCGCGGAACTGGGCCATTTATTTTCGGGATATGATGACTCAAAGTACTTTTTGACAAGAATTCCATCCTTCTCTTTGTGGCGCAGAATTCAAAAAGGAAAAGTTGTCCAAATATTTTATTTTTTTCAGGTAACACAACACTGGGCAAAGTTGTCCAAAATATTTTTTTTTTATACAGTTATCAAGATAATGTTATAAAATCATTCACTAAACTACAATTCGCTTCACAGAGATACAACTGGATACGGCATATTTCCATAATGATACAGAGAATCCGTTTTGCATAATTATACAGAATGAATTACTTCACAAAAACAAATTGAAAAAAGGGTTTTATGCTATTAAGCGAGGCTTGTCCCGGTATTACAGGAATGTTTTTTGGTGATACAAAATACATTATTTTTTCCATACAGGTATGATACAACTTTTTCATTAACAATGGGTTAAAGTAAACCTGTCTTAGGTTTTCTAAACATAAAGCACTTACCTCACATCTGTTTACACAAAATAAAAAAGCTTTTTAACAACAATATTAATTAAAATTTACGTAACAGGAAAAATAAATGAATATGCAAAATGAAGTCTGTAAAGACATGAGATAAAAACCCACTCCACAAACGGAATTTAATTAAAGGGGAGATGAAAAAGTACATAAAATGAGGTTTTTCTACCGTCGCTTAATAAAACTAACTCTCTTTCCTGTAGTGATGTAATATCCTCTGCATTTTTTTTTATACACTTAATTATAATTAGACCCAACGACCCAGGTTCAAATGTAAAACACTAAAAATGTATACAGCATCCTTTGACAAAAACCCAGATTTTTGCATGAACTGAAGTATATATATGGTTTGAAAAATATAGTTTTTACATGGACTTAAGTGGATAGTTTAAAAAAAAATTAATAGGTAAAAAAGATAAAGTATGGAGTTATCTTTGGACTAAAACTCAAAATGTACGTGAAATGAAGAGTTTAGAGTGGAAAAAATAAAAAAAATATAAAATATCTTTCATCTAATTCCCAGAATGTATGTGAACTGAGGTCTCTTTCATTTTTGATGTAAACAAGCGTGACACTGGTCTCAGCATCAGTACGTTCCGTCTAAGTCATGAGGAATTTGGTTATGAAGGAGTAATGTGATAAACTATAGGATTAATATGGAAGAATGATATTGGTATTGGAAAGATTTTCATACTTCATAACTTATCCCCAGTTCTCTTAATCCTAAGTTACATTCATAATGGGTTTATGTCTTTCGGCAAAAAAACAATCATGTATAAAATAATAAATTACATTTATAGTGGGTTTTGGACTTTCGGTAAAACAATCATGTATAAAATACTAAATTAAATCTATAATGGGTTTATGACTTTCGGCCAAAAAAATAATTTATGAAATACTAAATTAAATTTATAATGGGTTTATGGCTTTCAGCAAAGACAAAAAAAATCATGTATAAAATATTAAATCACATTTATAATGGATTTATGACTGTAGGCAAAACAAATCACGTATAAAATACTAAATAAAATCTATAATGGGTTTATAACTTTCGGCAAAAAAAATCATGTTTAAAACACTAAATCATATTTAAAATGGGTTTATGAATTTCGGTAAAAAAAAATCGTGTATAAAATACTAAATTACATTTACAATTGGCTTATGACTTTCCACAAAAAGAATCATGTATAAAATATTAATTAACATTTATAATGGACTTAAGACTTTCGGGAAGAAAATTTTGTATGAAATACTAAATTACATTTATAATTGGCTTATGACTTTCGACAAAAAAAAAAATCATGTACAAAATACAAAATTACATCTATAATGGGTTTACGACTTTTGGCAAAAAAATCAAGTTTGAGACAGAAGTTGAATTACTTAAGCATGACAAAAATACCTGAATACTCATAGTCACGATGTCACCCACTGGCTTGTGCTCAAGTTTCCATAACCCTGGTGTTATCTTATCCATTCTGAACTTAGCACAGTGAGTGAAATATGTAGATTTGGCCATAAAATGTTAAGACCTTCTATATCCTTCTATCAGGTGGCCATTTTTGAGAGAGGTTATCCGATTTAATGGTGTGTCTTTTTCCTACGTATCTTAATGCCTAAGCCCGTGGTTTTAAGGTCAGGCCATTCACATGGAGAGACAGCGGGATGACCTTACTTGATACGCAAAAGTAAACTGGAATAAGCGTTTTAATTTTAGTTATTTGACCCATATTCAGAGGGACAGTGGAATGTAAGGCATTCTTAGTCATCTGATCCGGAATTTTCTTTAAGAGAAATGGAAAGGGTTTTTTATCGACTTTGTAGGATACATGGATATTAGATTTCAGTGCCTTTATGTATGACAGATCGATATGCATGTAAATATTACACACAAAAACACGTGCACTTACAGGCACCAGCGCATATATATATATATATATATATATATATATATATATATATATATATATATATATATATATATATATATATATATATATATATATATATATACATATATACACACATATATATATGTATAAATATATACATACATAATACATATATATATAAATTTATATATATATATATATATATATATATATATATATATATATATATATATATATATATATATATATATATATATATATATACATTAGTGTGAATATCAGCACACTAATTCAACCTAATTCATTGGCAGATAACGACAATTACCCCCATAAATAATTTCCCAGACCTTCCTTCCCCCACCCAATGAAAGACTCGGCCTTGAGATAAAAGATCGGATCTTTATTTTGGCTCCTTTTTTCCCAGAGGATCTCTGGGAACCTGGCGCGTTGGATCTTTATAATTTTGAGCCCCGGCCAAATGCGAGTGTTGGGATTGCCTTGACCTATGACAGCACAGATCCTATTCAAGAGGATCTGTGTAAACTCACGTTAAAGGCTTGAACGAGTGTAGTTCTGCATAACTCAAAGGAGAAGACAATATATTATTATTATTATTATTATTATTATTATTATTATTATTATTATTATTATTATTATTAGTAAACTCACGTTAAAGGCTTGAATGAGTGTATTGCTGCATAATATTTATTATTATTATTATTATTATTATTATTATTATTATTATTATTATTATTATTATTATTATTATTATTATTATTAGTAAACTCACGTTAAAGGCTTGAATGAGTGTAGTTCTGCATAACTCAAAGGAGAAGACTGTATATTATTATTATTACTATTATTATTATTATTATTATTATTATTATTATTATTAGTCGTAGTAGTAGTAGTAGTAAACTCATGTAAAAGGCTTGAACGAGTGTAATTCTACATAACTCAGTGGAGAAAATTATATTATTATGATTATTATTATTATTAATATTATTATTATTATTATTATTATTAATAAACACACATAAGCCTCGAACGAGTGTAGTTTTGCATGACTCAATAAAGCAAACTATACTATTTATTATTATTATTATTATTATTATTATTATTATTATTATTATTATTATTATTATTATTATCATCATCAAAATAGTTTTGCCAGACCACTGAGCTGATCATCAGCTCTCACAAGGCTGGCCCGAAGGATTTGTTTCTATTCATATTTTTTTATTTAGACGTTATCGATTTAATTACAATTTTTCAAAAACTTTATGATTGGATTAATTTCAAACGTTGACGTTAACTCAAGATAAGGCTGCATAAATGGTATATAACCAACAAAACACTTCCTTAAAATCCAGACTCTAATTCCGGGTATATTTGACTTGCCTAAAGGATTTCTTCGGTCTGATGACCTCGAACGTCACGGGATTAATCCCATAAGGAATTTCTTTATGACCTCCGTCAAGAGGTTATGCTTCTGATTTCATTTCTCTGTCTGTGTGTCTGTCTCTTAACAGTATTTTGTGAACACTTACATACGGATTTTTGGGGATTTTTCTTTTAAGAGTTTCAGTGTTTTAAGAAGTAATTATTAAGAAATTTGTGTGAATCGGGATCCAGAAAACTGAAAAAAAAAAAAAAAATTGGAGAACAACTATATTAAAGAAATCTACCTACAGTTTCGGAGCGTCATGCTCCCTCTTCAGAGTGGGGACATTGAACGTGGATTTTTATATATATTTATTCACCAATTTGAGTTTTCTTTTTCAAGTTTCAAAGTTCGATGCTGATTTGTTATCATCATCCAGAAAATTCTTTACTGATCTGCATACTGCTACCGTCGCTGATGTTTATTCAAAGACAAAAAAGTATACCTTAGCTTAACCAGACCACTGAGCTGATTAACAGCTCTCCTAGGGCTGGCCCGAAGGGTTAGATTTATTTTTACATGGCTAAGAACCAATTGGTTACCTAGCAACGGGACCTACAGCTTACTGTGGAATCCGAACCACATTATAGCGAGAAATGAATTTCTGTCACCAGAAATAAATTCCTCTTATTCTTCATTGGCCGGTCGGATATTCGAACTCGCGGCCAGCAGAGTGCTTGCTGAGAACGGAACCCACTCGCCCAACGAAAAACTGTTTATTCAAAGAAAAATGTACATTACTGATCGTTATATAAAAAATTGAGGGATACAACGTACTTGTGAAAGAAAATACATATGAAAATTATTTGGTGCAGGGTATTTTGGTAAAAATGCTAATCTCATTGGCCGAGGCTTGCAACTGCCGACTGCCCTTCCTGGTTCAAAGTGAGTATGCTGACAAGGGAGATTGTACGTGAAAGGGGAGTGGTTTTTCTTTTTCTTTTTTTTTTTTGTTGGGATGAAAGAGCATAGATTATGTGGGCAGAAGGAGGATGTGTTGGTAAGTTTGATTAAATAGTAAAAAATAATAATAATAAAATAAAATAAAAGCAACTTAATTTGGCATGCCTTTTTTCGAATGCAAATGTTTCCTAAAAAGTCATTTTATATATTCTCTCTTCCTAGCTATATCAAAACTTAAAAAAGAGACTGATTCTGAAGTTTAAAAAAAATATATGAGTGCAGCTGTAGTTTCTTTTTGAATAAGCTATAAATATGCATCTGGGATTACTTCGAATGTAAACCAAATATGAGAAACGAGATTGGGTTCGTTCTGAATAAACATGGAAACAGTTCATATTGAATATAACGCAACAGAAAAACATTAGGTTCAAACTGAATGCCAAACAAACACAAGAAGCTTCATTCCGAATGATAAAAAAATTAAAGAAAAAAGACAAAATAAAAAAAAGTCTCAAGCTTTGATCTTTCTTCTAGGATGCGTTTTGGGAGGATATTAACAGTCTATGTATCCCAAACATCTGCAAACAACAAATAAACAAAAACAAATCATTGTAAATATTTGGAAAAAAAAATACTCAGAAATTTAACACATGAAAAACTGAACACTGGAAATAAATGAACATAATTCGAATCGAACGCTTCCATTACTTTAAATGAAAAGTTCAACGAACCAACCCATTAATGCAGTTTGTTTTTCTTGATTTCATTTATTTATATACACAATTGCTTGTGAAGTAATATCCCGGGCGAACAAACTCCCACCAAAAGACATGAACCGATGAAACGGAAACGGCTCACTTGCTTTTACGTTTTGTTTATGTGCCTCGTATCAGGGCAAGACGGCTATAGGTCCTATTTCACATACAGCGATAAAACACACGCGCGCACATACACACACACACACACACACACGGGCACACGCGCGCGCGCGAAACGACGCGGCTCGGCGGCAGAGCGGCCGTAGCCATTATCGTAAACAAAGCAAAAGTCTTTCTCTCTTATCGGAGCGGTTACCGGGAATTGGTTTTGATTCCCACAAACTCGCTTAAGAGGGGGAATTCACATTCCCGTTTATGAAAAGAGATTGGTGGTTGGCTGAGGCGGCGGTTCACGCCGGAATTCTTTCTTTTTCCATCCTCCGCCTTGGCTGAGCGCATTGCATGTATGTATGTATGTATGTAAGTATATATATGTATATATATATAGATATATATATATATATATTTATACATATATATATAAAAATTTATATATATATATATATATATATATATATATATATATATATATATATATATATATATATATATAGAGAGAGAGAGAGAGAGAGAGAGAGAGAGAGAGAGAGAGAGAGAGAGAGAGAGAGAGAGAGAGCTGAAGGGCTGAAGGAAGAAATATGAAGGTCTCTTCAGCCTTCATTATTCATTGGACGGTGGGGTTTCTTTATGTCTCTGTTTTAGGAGCTCGTGTCCACTAACCCTTGAACCTTTGGGGAGCCTAACAGTCTTTTTACTGGTAAAAGGAAAGAGAAAGAAGAAGAAGAAGAAGAAGGTGATGAACACACGAACACACACACGGAGAGAGAGAGAGAGAGAGAGAGAGAGAGAGAGAGAGAGAGAGAGAGAGAGAGAGAGCAGGCAGATATGCTAGAGAGAGTAAAATGAAAACCCATAGGGACTTAGTAAGAATGAATCGCATCTGTTGACTTTTACGAGAGAGAGAGAGAGAGAGAGAGAGAGAGAGAGAGAGAGAGAGAGAGAGAGAGAGAGAGAGAGAGAGAGAGAGAGAGAGAGAATCGCTAATGTTTCCTAAATTAAAATCGCAATGTTTCCTAAATTAAAAAGTTTTAGAAATAAAAATATCCGTTAATATGTTAAAATCAGTCATTTTACCGGTAGAGAGAGAGAGAGAGAGAGAGAGAGAGAGAGAGAGAGAATCGCTAATGTTTCCTAAATTAAAATCGCTAACGTTTCCTAAATTAAAAAAGTTTTAGAAATAAAAATATCCGTTAATATGTTAAAATCAGTCATTTTACCGGTAGAGAGAGAGAGAGAGAGAGAGAGAGAGAGAGAGAGAGAGAGAGAGAGAGACAGAATCGCTAACGTTTCCTAAATTAAAGAAGTTTTAAAAATAAATATATCCGTTAACATGTTAAAATCAGTCATTTTACCGGTAAAGAGAGAGAGAGAGAGAGAGAGAGAGAGAGAGAGAGAGAGAGAGAGAGAGAGAATAGCTAACGTTTCCTAAATTAAAGAAGTTTTAAAAATAAAAATATCCGTTAATATGGTAAAATCAGTCATTTTACCGGTGAGAGAGAGAGAGAGAGAGAGAGAGAGAGAGAGAGAGAGAGAGAGAGAGAGAGAGAGTCACTAGCGCTTTCTACACTAAAGCATTTAAAAAATTCATTAATATGTATTTAAAATACGTAATAAATACGTCTTATGAATATCTATTTATCACAACAACAACAAAATCAAAATACTGTAAATAAAACACAAAACAAACCAAAAAAAATCAAAAGCCAAATCGAAAAAGTTAAAGTAAAAATTAAAAGTCGAATTTCATTACACAGGCGTAATTGCTGGACCATAAAATTCCAGTGTTTCTTTGGCAATTACCCAAAAGCAAATAGCTAAATAATCATTAATCTTAATAAAACTCTATGAAAGTCATTTTTGTTAATGGAATCGTTGCAATCAATGCAACCAAGTAATCTACTGATATTGGATAAAAGAACAATGTCGGTGCAACGGGGATGATTAGTGGTCAAAATTAAAATCTCCCCGCAATACATAACGGTTTTCCGTTAGCAATATGTTTGTTATGAACGCAACTAACAGTATGAAATAACATAATTCGTAGCAATTTTATGTTTTAATTTTTGCCTTCGTGAACGGAAATCACCAAAACGTATTTTGCGTTTGTTTTCCGTTAACAGTTTTGCTTTCATGAACGGAACTAACATAATTCATAGTATGTTTTAGTATGGAGTTTTGCCCATCGTAAAGGAATTCTCCATCAACACAGCGTTATTTATAGTCATTTTCCGTCAATACCGTTACTCTCATGAACGCAACAGATGGCATGAAGAGAGTTTTTTAACATTATCATAGTTTTCCATGTAAATGTATACTGTCCCGGAACCAAAATGGGAAAGTCATGAACTTATCTAGAGGCCTTCCCAAAAATGAGTGTCCATATGCGAAATATGAAAAGGAGAGATTTGAATGTAGGTGCACTGAATATTCACAAATATTAAGCCACAAATATCGTTTGATATCGAACTCAGTATACCTTGCAAATAACTTTCCCCGACAAGGATTTATAACTGATAAGTGCGTCTGGCTGGCCAGTATTCGAACCGTAGTAGCCCCGTTTACAAAAATTGGTAGGTTGTGAAAGAAAATTATAGTTCCCTTCTGGTGTAAGTTATTCCCAGGGTAAAGTAAATTCGATATTAAACGATATTTGTGGCTTAGTATTTGTGAATATTCAGTGCAACTACATTCATATCTCTCCTTTTCATATTTCGCATATGGACACTCATTTTTGCCTCAAAGAAGGGGACTTTCCTCCAAAAAATTAGGAGGCTTTGATACAGAAACTATGACAAAGTCCAAGATTTCAGAACGTCAGTTAGAAATCCACGGCCCGTCGTAACACGACTAAATGTGGCACCTGAGATAAACGAGCAACCACAGATAGTGGCACAAATCCTCCAAGAGCTAAAAAAAATATATATATATATATATATATATATATATATATATATATATATATATATATATATATATATATATATATATATATACTATATATAACTAAAAAGGCCTGGAAAATGCACGCCCCCCAACCACCAAACCAAAAAACTCACGGCATTTTCCCGTTAGCCTTTTCCCTTCTCGAACGGAACTCACACTAATAAACCAACCAAATTTATGCAGACTTCGTCCGCTCGTCTTTTCGCCCTCAGGAACTCTTTTAACCATAGACACAACATTTTGTTAGTCATCTTCAACTTCCGAAGAGAAATCTTGTTATGAGAACTTCTTCCCCGGTAATAAAGTGGGCCTGTTCACCCTTTCACGTTCATATTTAATATTTACCTAATTAGGTCGGAAGGGAAGCCTTCAAATCTCGAAAAGAAGCTTTACGTAATTAATGAACTCATAGTGAAAAGACTGTGTATTGTAACTTATCTTTCTTTAGGATTCCCTCATAGTACTTCGGTTCTTTAAGCTCGCTCTCTCTCTCTCTCTCTCTCTCTCTCTTATATTATATATATATATATATATATATATATATATATATATATATATATATATATATATAAATATAAAATATATATATATATATATATATATATATATATATATATATATAGTATATATATATATATATATATATATATATATATATATATAATATATATATATATATATATATATATATATATATATATATATATATATAATATATATATATATATATATATATATATATAATTCCCAAAACCATGCAAAATTGAAGTGAACGCCTGTCAACATTTAATATCTCACGGGCACGAACGTGTACACCTTTCAATTTTGTCTCCAGTGTTAGCAACTCGATGCGAAGTGTTTGTGAGCAAGTTGCTAAAAGATGAAGGAAAGTGTTCTTGCGTGAACCCAATGCCTTTGCTGCAAGCCATTATAAAAACTTAAATACCCTGTTTTGTTACCTGCTAAATCCATTTCCTTTCTCTACCTCCGATGATTCATATTTTACCCTTTAAATTTTTATATCCCATTACAAATACTCAAATGATTTTTGTTTGCTCTTTTACTACCTTTTAATTTCGTTTCATTTCTTTAACTCCGATTATTTATATTTGACCTTTAAACTTCAAATTTTAAAGTAAATTCATTCCTTGCCACAGAAAATGATGTGAAAGTACGACCGACGCTTCCCAGCAACAAACGTCTCGACGTAATCATTCACTGCTATTGCCATTTTGCCACATACGTGTTAACAACAGGTACGGATGTTCTTATCGAGGATATCGCGGAAAAGGAATGTCACAGCCTCCAGAGAAACGTACATTGTTCCCTCTTTCGTACCGCCCAACATTTTTCAGACTGCGCTCTGACAAATGCCTTTTGTATAATATTTTTTCTTACCTCGGTAGAGCCCTTTCCACTTACCTCTGTTTCTTGATTGAAGGTTTGCGCTCCCCTGAGAATTGATCGGTAAGGTACCGTACACGTCATTCCAGTACTGTATGTGTGAATTTTGTAATAAGTTTTCGGAACGGTAGTCCACTGGGATCGTTAATAATAGCATTTATAAATGATCTCCTAACTATTCCTTCTCATTTATTTTGCGTGGATATGTATATGTATATGTATATGTATATAAATGTGTGTGTGTGTGGGTGTGTGTGTATGAATATATGTATGTATTGTGTACATATATACACTATATATATATATACTGTATATAAATTATATTTGTGTGTTCATGCACGCGTAAATACTTATACTTGATCAAATACACAAATAACTTCAGCCCTCTTTACAAAACTATCTTAAAACCCTACCCATTCCTTCCTCCCTTCTAGTACTGCCAGAGAAAGCAAGAAGAAGAAGAAGAAGAAGAGAGAGAGGGGAGAGACAGACAGTTGAAATATAAGCAGCGATTCTATTCAAGGGAAGAATAGACTACCCTTGTTTCTCCAGATATCTAAATTTTGCCCGGATGTGCTTGCTCCTCACAACATATCCCTGGCTATTCTAAATCGGGGACATAATTCAGACACATTACGAGGCGGGAGAGAGAGAGAGAGAGAGAGAGAGAGAGAGAGAGAGAGAGAGAGAAGAAACACGTACGTTTTCACAACAGAGCAGCGCGTTTCTTCAGAGCAGCCGAGCATAAATGTCACATTTCTTAATCTCTTTTTAACTCGTCGGTTGCATTTCTTAGGAATAACTGAAAGTCGTCTGGCGCCGAAACAAAGGAGGAGGGAGGGAGGGAGGAGTTTTCCTGCCCCGCTGAAAATAGCGGCGTCTTCTCCGCTATTTTCCGCATATCTTTTAATTTATACGATGATCTGGTTTCATCATGTGATGAAATCGGAATGAAGTGAAGCGTAGATGATTTATCTGGATTTATCTTCATGTGCATCAGTTTTTTTGGGGGTTCTACGAATATAAAAACGTATTTATGGGGAAAAGGAATAAATTGTGTAGCATTTTTTTTTTTTCGAAATTTACAAATATGAAACATATAAAATATTCTATTTTGATTTAAGAAATTCTACGAATATAAAAACATATTTATGGGGAAAAGAAATAAATGGTGTAGTATTTTATTTTTTCGAAATTTAAAAATATGAAACTTATATAAAATATTCTATTTTGATTTTTTCTTAAGAGAAAAACAAACGATAGTTAGACGACCTTATGAAATTATTTCATAATCAAGTTATTGTCATATTAAGAACATTAACTAAAACAAACCACTAAAGCTTTTACATAAAAAAAAAATTAATTAAAAAAAAACAACGAACATCCTCCATTCCAGCATGCCATTCGTAATCGCAAATTAGTTCAAAACGTTAAATAAAAAAAAAAGCTGAAATACCGCGGCAGTTTTTTTTTCCCCCAACTCACAATCAATTAACCTGCCACTTAAATCATGGTTCCATTTTTCAGCCCTTTGAAGGTGTGAGTGTAGCAGCTGCGCTTCTTGTAATTCAATCCAACCGGGGCTGATTCATCGGTTGCATCCCTCTGGCCATCACAAAGCTGCGACAACCCGGACAAATTCTAATGGAAACACGTGCCCCAGTTATGTTATCGCTTCCTCTCGAACGCTATATTCCCCCCCCCCCCCCCTCTCTCTCTCTCTCTCTCTCTCTCTCATTGTATCTTACTGGCTCTACTTCCCCATCCCTTTCGCTCCTCATGTACATCCTGTCATTTCTCTCTCTCTCTCTCTCTCTCTCTCATTGTATCTTACTGGCTCTACTTCCCATCCATTTCGTTCATGCTCCTCATTTCTCTCATCCTGTCATTTCTCTCTCTCTCTCTCTCTCTCTCTCTCTCTCTCTCTCTCTCTATACATATATGTATGTGTTGTTTATGGGATGATCATATATTCTTCTCTTTTCTCTCTCTTTCTCTCTCTCTCTTGCGTGTGTACATGGACGAACGATTTCACCCCCATTTCCGATCTCTCTCTCTCTCTCTCTCCATGAATTATTGCCAACGATTTAGCATTCTTTTTAATCTTTCCACCAAGCCTGCTCATATGTTCCTCCTTTTTCAAGTTTCCGGCTGCTACAGATTTTTCATTTCTCTCCTTTCCAATGTTAGTTTGTTTCTCCCCACCTTGCCCCCCCCTTCTCTCTCTCTCATTTCCAGTTTTTTTTTTGTATTTTCATTTCTTTTTCATTTCCCACTCTCTCTCTCTCTCTCTCTCTCTCTCTCTCTCTCTCTCTCTCTTTTTTCTCTTTCTCGTTTCTAGCTCCTTCTGCAGTTTCATTTCCCTTCCTCTTTCAATGAGAGATCATTCTCTCTCTCTCTCTCTCTCTTTTTTCTCTTTCTCGTTTCTAACTCCTTCTGTAGTTTCATTTCTCTTCCTCTCCTCAATGAGAGATCACGAGCTCTCTATCTCTCTCTCTCTTCTTTTTCTCTTTCTCGTTTCTAGCTCCTGTAGTTTCACCTCTTCTCTTCTCTCTCTCTCTCTCTCTCTCTCTCTCTCTCCTTTATCTCTTTCTCGTTTCTAGCTCCTTCTGTAGTTTCATTTCTCTTCCTCTTCTCAATGAGAGATCACACACACTCTCTCTCTCTCTCTTGCTCGTTTTTAGCTCCTTCTGTAGTTTCATTTCTCTTCCTCTTCTCAATGATATCTCTCTCTCTCTCTCTCTCTCTCTCTCTCTCTCTCTCTCTCTCTCTCTCTCTCTCTCACGAGCGCACGCGCGCCTCCATCCTATTTCCATTCCTTCCATCTTGTCATTAGAAACAGATGTACGAGACTAACCCGAGTTTTAATTACCAAGGACACTTGATGTCAAACCCCGGTTGACCATCAACCATTAAAAATACCAGCTGAGGTTTGCGACAGAGCTTCTTCTAAGAAACAGGAATAAAAAAAAAAAAAAACTCGAATTTTTGAAGTGAAAAGAATCTGTCTTCGGCTCCAGTGTTGATGGGTTTCGTTTTAATAACCGCAGAGGCGTCACGTGAGGCTCTCACCTGGGCACGTCCGGTGCCCTCCCCCCCCCTCTTCTCTCTCTCTCTCTCTCTCTCTCTCTCTCTCTCTCTCTCTCTCTCTCTCCTGCTCTTACGATCTTGCAATGCAATATACAGCGACTGGATATGTCTGTGGCACGTCGCCTCGCTGGCCGTCCTGCCTGGATCCGCGGTTTTGTCGGGAGAATTAATTGTTGTTGCTTCAATGAATTTTTTTTTTTGTTTTTTTTACTTGTCAGGTATTTTGTGTCCGGCTCTGTGGTTTTACGTCGAGAAATAACTGTTTACGTTTCACGCTGTTTTAGGAAATCGTGTTGGTGATTACGGAAAGGAGGGATGATACTTTTGCGTATGGATAAATGAACTGCAGAGTTTCTCTCTCTCTCTCTCTCTCTCTCTCTCTCTCTCTCTCTCTATATATCTATCTCTATCATATATATATATATATATATATATATATATATATATATATATATATATATATATATATATATATATATATATATATATATATAATATATATATATATATATGTTTATATATTTATATATATAATATATATATATATATATATATATATATATATATATATATATAATGTCTCTACACGCTAACACTTAAAATTATAAATCAACGCACGCGTCTTTAATTACGTTGCGCTTCCATAATCATGTAATTTATGCATATGAGTGACGTGGTAAAACCTTTTTGAATGAGACGTTTACACTGTGTCTTTTCCAGGACTTTTTAGCCAAACAGCACAAAATCAACAACTATACCTACGTGTTGTTTTGTATATTCACACAGGATGGTTGAAACACCCTTTAACGGATAAGGAATCTATTTATACACACATACATACATACACATCATTAGTATGCTAGCAGACGTACTGGAGTGCAGTCGGCAACAGCTTATACAATGATGTAAACTATCCTTTCTTAGATAACTTTCACTGAAGACATCAAAGATACCGACTGTTGAACGTCTGAACGTACTGGCCACAGCCAGTTAGTTATCAATTTGGGGAAATTCGTGATTTCTTCCTTTGGTGTCAGCAAAAACACTTGGAATTAAAAGCCTCTTGGATTTGAGTACTGTGAGAGAGCACTGAGCACTTGTATATATATATATATATATATATATATATATATATATATATATATATATATATATATACATATTACACCAGACACTCTCCTAACCTAACTTAGGGTTTCGTGCCTGACCTAGCAGGGGGTCTTCCCCTCCTGCACCCCCTCAAGTAGCCCTGAATATCCCTGTCTCCCTACTTTGCATACTACCCATATATACAGTATATCTATATCTATATATATATATATATATATATATATATATATATATATATATATGCACACCTGGTGGAAACAAGAAAATTAAATATGATGTAAAAAAAATGATTCAGAGGAAAAAGATCGAAAGACACGTTTACATGCCATTATAGTACCGTAAAAAAAAGCGCAAATAAAACAAAGGTCAACTCCCCGAAAATGCGTGAAAAAAAACATATCTTAAAACGACAGGAGGTTGTATGGACTCGTTATGACGTCACCAATTCCCTTTTTTTTAATGTCGATGTTTTAAGGGTCTTTTTTTTTTTTTTTTTAACCCAAGAGTTCTTGTCTACTGACAGTCGAAGTTATCCTGAAGTAAATCAATTTCGGATGAGACCACTTTAGTTATGATAATGGAAATGATAATTAAATAAAAGATAATCAATTTATGATGAGACCACATTAATTATGTTAATAGTAATAATAATTAAATAAAAGATAATCAGTTTATGATGAGACCATATTAATTATGTTAATAGTAATAATAACTGCTGCCCGTTTACATTATCAGTCTGTATTATTATGACGAATATTAAGATATTACTAAGAGCACTAGCAACAATAAGAAATAATAATCATAACCCAAGGTCGGAATACTACCGAGTTCAACTTGAGAGAGAACGGCCGTTCCCTTATCACACGAACCCGAGGCCAAATTCCTCCCAAAAGGTCTTTAGCCAGCTTTCTACTCCGGCAATGTAGTCGATGGCTAAACAACGTGCATAATTAGCATACATTGTTATCTGAATAAGGGAATCAACCACAAAAACCTACATGTTTACAAGAGGGAACCTTTCTCTCTATGTAGCGTTTTTTTTTTTTTTTTTAATATTTCTCCCAGTAATGAGCATTACATTGAAACTTATGCCTGAAAATCGCTTGTTTTTTTCCCGAAGGGAATGTTGCTAGCTGTTTTCTTATGCTACAAAAATGCTGCCTGAAATTTATGTTTTTACGTTCGGCGACTTCGAGAGATTGTGATGGGAAAGTTTGCTTATGAAAGGCTGATATCATTGTGCACCTTTTAGTTAAGGGATATTATCGTAGTTCTTTTGAAACGAATGTTATTACCCAATAGACCTCTTCCTCGTTTGTCGCACTGCCTTTGTTATCAGATGGAAATATCTTACAATAAAATCTCAAACAAATATCTTATCTTATAGTAAGAGACAGAATCGTGGCATTTACTAAGCGTAAATAAAAAACCAATGATACATTTGTAAGTGAACTATTAAAATAATTATTGCAATAATTTTAACAACCAAAATATTTATTGAAATTATTTTTACAATTAAAATATTTATTGAAATAATTTTAACAATTAAAATATTCACTGAAATAATTTTAGCAATTTTAAAATATTTATTGAAATTATTTTAACAATTAAAATATTTACTGAAATAATTTTTAAAAAATACTTATTACAATAATTCTTAAATATCAAAATATTTACTGAAATAGTTTTAACCATTCACCAAAATATCAAAGCAATGTTTGCATTTCATCACGAAATTATGAAGCACATATTTACATTTCTCATGGAGCAATTATAAATATTTACTTCTAATTGTCATTAGTCTCTTGATAAAAACCAGAAGGGCTTTATTTAATAACTCGTTTCTAATTTACTTAAAATTTCATAAGTATTACATTCTTATTTTTGGTCAAAAGATTTACAGAAACTATATACCTAATATTAAAAAATCTTTATATAACTAATATTAATTACAAACCCCTACAAAGAGCAATTACATTTTAAAATGACATTTCTTCATAAAACAAACATTAAAATGCCAACTGCATAAAAAAAAGTATATCAAACAGTGCCATAAAGTAAACAAAATATATCACAAGACAATTAATACGTTTCAAATCAATTTCGTAACAATTAAGTAAATATTGCGCCGAAGCTTCTTCGGCGCAATCGAGTTTTCTGTATAGCCGCTACAGCGTATAATCAAGGCCACCGAAAATAGATTTATCTTTCGGTGGTCTCGGTATGATGCTTTAACCACGGCCCGGTGGTGGCTTGGCCTAAATCGTTGCCAGAAGGACGATTATGACTAACTTTAGCCCTAAATAAAAACAAAAATAATGAGGCTAGAGGGCTTCAATGTGGTATGCTTGATGATTGGAGGGTGGATGATAAACACACCAATTTGCAGACCTCTAGCCTCAGTAGTTTTTAAGATCTGAGGGCGGACAGAAAAAGTGCGGACAGAAAAAAGTGCGGACAGAAAAAAGTGCGGACAGAAAAAGTGCGGACAGAAAAAAGTGCGGACAGAAAAAAAGTGCGGACAGAAAAAAGTGCAAGCAGAACAAAGTGCGGACAGAAAAAGTGCGGACAGAATAAAGTAAGGACAGAAAAAAGTGCGGACAGAATAAAGTGCGGACAGGAAAAAGTGCGGACAGAATAAAGTGCGGACAGAAAAAGTGCGGGCAGAATAAAGTGCGGACAGAAAAAAGTACGGACAGAATAAAGTGCGGACGGAATAAAGTGCGGACAGAAAAAACTGCAGACAGAATAAAGTGCGGACGGACAGAAAACTAAAACGTTTTCAGCTTAAAAATTAACGGCAAAAGAACGCTTTTACTACCAAATTATCAACAAAACGGACCCCATTTCACAATTTAACAAATGCACCCAGATAAAATCAGCTCATTATAGGTTTCCATTTGCAACAAATGGACTAAAAAGAAATCGAATCACCGACGCAACACGTCCGATATATATTTGACATACAGCCTTCACTTCGGAACATTACCGAGAGCACAGATTTTTTTATGCAACGACTATTATCTATTGAAAATAAGAGTTTTATGCAATGACAATTATCTATTAAAAATATGAGTTTTATGCAATGACAATTATCTATTAAAAGATAAGAGTTTTATGCAATGACATTTATCTATTAAAAATAGTTTTATGCAATGACATTTATCTATTAAAAATTGTTCTATGCAATGACAATTATCTATTAAAATTAGAGTTTTATGCAATGACAATTATCTATCAAAAATAGTTTTCTGCAATGACAATTATCTATTAAAATAGTTTTATGCAATGACAATTATCTATTAAAAATAGAGATCTATGCAATGACTATTATCTACTAAAAATAAGAGTTTTATGCCATGACAATTATCTATTAAAAATAGAGTTTTAAAAATAGAGTTTTATACGATGACAATTATCTATTTAAAATAGTTTTATGCAATGACAATTATTTATTAAAATAGTATTATGCAATGACAATTATCTATTAAAATAGAGAACTATGCAATGACTATTATCTATTAAAAATAAGAGTTTTATGCCAATACAATTATCTATTAAAAATAGAGTTTTCTGCAATGACAATTGTCTATTAAAAATATAGTTTTATGCAATGACAATTATCTATTAAAAATCGAGATTTTTTTATCAATATTTTCAAAAGCAATATTATAATTCTGGACAAAAGGATTTCATCAAGTACATTATTATTAAGTGGTACCCTATATTATGCAATCAGAACGATAAATATTACAAAATATTAAATACATATATCATAAATATCATATATGAAGTGTGCTTCTGCTTATTGGTGAAAGAAATGCTTTTACATGCACTAACACACACATATATACTGTGTGTGTGTATATATATATATATATATATATATATATATATATATATATATATATATATATATATATACATATATATATATATACATATATATATATATATATATATATATATATATATATATATATATAGAAATAATCAAAATAATCAACACAATCACGTGTGGAACAGAAATAAATTTCTGACTCTCATCAGGATCGAATCCAGGTCCTTCAATTGACAGGCAAGGGCGCTGCCCACTAGGCCATACAAGTCTAAAAGAAGTTGGAACCTGAGATCGAACCCTGATGTGAGTCAGTCATTAAATATATATATATATATATATATATATATATATATATATATATATATATATATATATATATACATACACAAAAGGCTAATCATGAACTAGAGCTCTTCCCTGTTCAATCTCGTATTCCTGGAGAACTCGACTTTTCTTTCTAACTCAAACTTCAAAGAAGAACAAACTCGATAACAAAAAACGCTAACTTCAACAGCTTAGTAAATGTTGTACGCAACCCCTGCATGTTTCAGAGCGCACGAGCATCGAGCGTCTTCAAACAAATAATAAATGCACCTGTACGCAAATGTTTGTTCGCGTACATGCAGAGATACGCATTTTAACTCCACCTTCGCCATCTCCCTTCAACAGAACCCTTTCATATGCTGACCATTTACACAAACTGAGGTAATAAGCTTGAAAAGAAGGATTATTGCCGTTCACAGTTATCACCAGCAAGAAAGAGGAAAACAAAGAGTTCTAATTCTTCTTAAATCACCAGACCCTTCTGACCCGTAATTAGAGATTACTAAACACAAGGTTGCTAATACTCTCTTGAAGTCAAACAAAGGAATTCATGCACATATACAGATACATGCATACATACATACATACATAAATACAATGTACATATATATATATATAATATATATATATATATATATATATAATATATATATATATATATATATATATATATATATATATATATATATATATATATATCACTTAGTGAGATTCTCATGCACATATTCCATCATATATGTATTGATATAAAATATATATATATATATATATATATATATATATATATATATATATATATATATATATATTATATATTTTGTATATTAACGGCTCAGTGGTCAAAGTCACTGTACACTCTTTGTTTCCCAACCAGGCGGCAGGTCGAATCCTGATGTGTAGTGAATTGGATATTGAACGACATTCGTGGCTTCACAGTTGTGAATATGCAAAATATCTCTGTGAATGTACACACACACGTATATTATATATATATATATATATATATATATATATATATATATATATATATATATATATATATATATTTACATATACATATGTATAATATATACATACATATATGTATGTATACATGTACTGTATATGCAGCAAGGCTCCTGTCACACTGAGGCCTGAAAGCTCTTAGAGTGATTGCATTAAGTTGCATCGCCGTTCTTTACAAGGACAAGCTGCACGATTTGCATATCCCAGCCATAACTGAAAACAGTACAAATAATGTTGGACTCAAGAGTCTCTTTTTCTCTATTTTCCCTAGAGAAAGTTATGCATAACTTTTATTAATATTTTATGCAGATGTGAAATTATTTATCACCAACGCATCTATTTATTTGTTGATCGTGGGTCCGTCCATCGGAAGAGTATGGCCCCTTTAATAATGCGTATCAGACTTGTTTTGTTTGATTTGATAATGATGCAATGTTTCACCAAAAAATAAAACACTATTTGTATCAGTTACCTAACTGCCACAGGTGTTTAGTTCTGAAAGATACATGAGCAGACGCAAGTACACTCACAACTAAGTTTACCAGAATGGACATCAATTGATTTATGATTACTAGCGTCACAACAAGCCAAAGAGAAATAATGAAATTATAAGAAATCATAATACGATTGTCTACCACTGCTTCAATCTCATCTAAGCTAGTTGATTACTTTCCACGTATACAGTCTAATACAGCACTCATGCATTTACATTGTAAATATATAAAAAATTAAACAAATGAAATCGTTTTTCATACTAAAAGATTTTGGGGTTATAATTTCTATTTGGAATCCTGCTGATTAATCAAATTATTTTTGGAACAAACTGATGGACAGAACAGACCGTAAATTTGAAATGCTGCTTCATCAAATCAAGTTAATGCTATGATTCTCCGAAAGATTTTTTAAACTTTCACGCACAGAGAGAGTAAACTTAGAAAATTATGACCATATACCTTTGTTAACTTATAGCATTTATGCAACCTAAAATAGTTTTTAAAATAATAATCATAACACAACACTAGCTTTCACGATTGGAATAGCATTTAAGTCAGCCTAAGAAATGGTTGAGGTTTTTTAATCAATGATTTCGTTAAAACCTTCATAATAATAATAATAATAATAATAATAATAATAATAATAATAATAATAAATATTATTAATTAATTATTATTATTATTATTATTATTATTATTATTAATAATAAGTAAATAAATAACTAAATGAATAAAAAACATGGAAGATTAAATTTAGTTTACACTTATCATCCCTTTCAGATATATTTCAGGAGAAACATTATTCAGAACCCTTCATAAAAGATTATGAGAAATAATAATAATAATAATAATAATAATAAATAATAATAATAATAATAATAATATGGAAAATTAACTTTAGTTTACGTGCCGGTTCGTACACTTACCATCCCTTTCATATATACTTCAAGAGAAACATTACCTAGATTCCTCCGCGAACCTTTGGGCAGCGACGGTGGAAAAGCCAATGAGGACGCCATATTAAAATGTGCCTACTCATTCTTGTAATGTAAAGCACTTAACCCCCGCGATAAAAACCTGGCCCCATTATCCCCCACCCCCCAAACCCTTTCTCTGTCCTTCCCCATTTTATTCCGGTCTCTGCTAGAAAACGCCCATTTGGTCTATTAGTTTGTCTTTTGTTTGCCTGAATGCCTTTCTCTCTCTCTCTCTCTCTCTCTCTCTCTCTCGGCGAAGCAGTGTTTACACTTGGGTCTTCCTTCATGAAACAACAACTCTCTCTCTCTCTCTGTTTATATCTCTCTCTCTTCTGGGAAGTAATGTGTTTATATTTCGGTCTTGGAAATAACTCTAATCTGGAAGTGTTTGTATCTGGTCTTTCTTCATGAAGTAACTCTCTCTCTCTTTTCTTTCTAATGTGCTTATATTTTGGTCTTGCTTCATGAAATAACTCTCTCTCCATGAAGTCTGGGAAGTAAGTAATGTCCCTATCTGGGGCCTCTCTCTCCCTCTCTCTGGGAAGTAATGTGTTTATATTTGGGTCTTGCTTCATGAAATAACTCTCTCTCTCTCTCTCTCTCTGAGAAGTAAGTAATGCGTTTATATCTGGGTCTTTCTTCATGAAGTAATTCTCACCCACTCCTCTCTCTCTCTCTCTCTCTCTCTCTCACACACACACACACACACACAAAAGAAGTAGAATCAGTTTGTTCATACCTGGGTCTTACTTCATGAAGCAATAAATTCGCGTGCCTACGCGCTTGCATTCCCTCCTCATTATGATTATTTTAAAAGAGGCTATACGTACATTTTGCCTTCTTTTGCACACTATTTTTAATGACCTCAAAATAACTGTCAGCTTTTATATCAGCTCTCTCTCTCTTCCTTTCCTCTCTCTCTCTCTGGAAAGAAAAGTGTTTATATTTGAGTCTTGCCTCATGTAGCAATATCCGCGAGCATGCGCGCTTGCATTCCTCCTCATTATGAATATTTCAAAGAACGCTTAGTACATTTTACCTTTATTTTGCACACTATTCTTAATGACCTCGAAATTCTGCCTCTCTCTCTCTCTCTCTCTCTCTCTCTCTCTCTCTCTCTCTCTCGATCAGCACGGGCCAAACTGATTTAAGATTATTTTTTGCTACTTTTCGTTACGCTCCTTCGTGGCGACAGCTTTCAGAGGCTAATGGCGGACTTCATGGCTCCATTCGTTTAATTATGCTGGCTAAAGGCTACAAATATCAATGCTCTGAGTTGCGATTCCAAAAGCAATTATAGTTACAGGTTGCGCGGTCTGGTGGTTGAGACGTAGGTGCAAGGAGCTTGATTTCAGAATTTCACCCCTGAATAAATATTGATAGGTCCTAATATTCAAGCGTTATTATTCAAAAACTAGTGGGCGACTTTCCCCTTATAACATTTTTTTTATTTACTAAAAGAAAAATTTAAAGGCCTGTCAGTAATTCTGCCTTGAAATTAATGTTGAAATTTACACAGACAGGTCTTCTTCGCACTTACAAACACACTATGTATATGCCAATATACATATATAATATATATACTGTATATATACATACATATATGTATACAGACACGTGTACGTATGCATACACTGAAGGCACAATCAAAGGTATGATATTATATCCTACACTTACTGTATAAGGCATGCATGTGTTAATATACAGCCACTTTTACAAAGCAGACAATATCGAGCGAGGAAAAGAACTTGATCTGGCTTAGATAAATCTTCTTAATCCTACTTCTTAACTGAGAGAGTATAAGCTCATAAGACAATACGATTACATGATGTACACTATAATACCACACGCCTACACGACTCACAAAGCGTAGTAAATATCAAAGCCAAAACTTTTTCGTCTGTGGAAGGATGCGAAAGTGGCCAAAATGGTAGCAGTGAACTGTGACAGAATCATATTTACAGTGAGGCTGAAGCGAGCTTAATTTCGAAGTAATGCCGGGCTATTAATAAGAAGAACGGCTCTTATCTAAACCCTGCCAAGAACGACAGTGAGATAGAATAAATATCCTTAGGGGAAAAAAGAAAAAAAGATGGTTGGATGCACAGAGGGGCAGCTCTGAGGAGAAGTGTATGTGTTATCTGGAAATATCTTCTCTCTCTCTCTCTCTCTCTCTCTCTTTATATATATATATATATATATATATATATATATATATATATATATATACATAATATATATACATATATATATATAATATATAATATATATATATATATTTATATATATATACATAATGTATATATACATACATACAACTGTATAAATCTGCCCGTATATAAAATATATATATATATAATTCGTTCCTATCATTTATATATATATTTTCCAGGATATATATGTGTGTGTGTGTGTGTGTGCGCGCGTGTGTATACATATATAAACAAACAGTATATATACGTATACATATAAATAATTTATATTGCATGTGTGTCCACTGTCTCGAGAGAGGCGTGCTTTTGTAATCCATGTAGTGAATGACAGATCGCTCTATTATGGCATTGTTCGGAGATACTCTGCCGTTCTGTCCTTATCCGACGGCGGAAAAGGTCAGCACTTTTGTTTCCTGATTCTTGAAAAGTGTCGTCTACCGTAAACAAAGGGCTGGGGCCAGTTTTACATCGGGAAATAGTCCAGGGGTTATTAAATACCTAAGGAGGAAGGAAGAGGAGAAGATGAATGAGGAAACATTAATGAAGAAATTGATGTTGAGTGAATAGGGGGTAATGGTGAGGTGTCGGGTGAGGGGAAGTATAAGAGAATGTTGAAGAAAAGTGAGGAAGGAGAATTTGATGGCGGATGAGGAAGGGGGAAGTCTGGTGATGGGGTGGAAGACGAATGAATAGGGAAGGGAAAGGTGTCGATGAAAAATAAGTATTGACTGACTGTGATATATACAAACTACCAGGGTCGCTGAGGCCGAAATGCTTTGTTTACTTTTCATAGGTTAGTAATGCATAAAAATTATGGATGATTTAAGTTATATAACTTGAAAGTATATAGTTGACCAGTTACTGGACCATAACTACATACATATGATGAAAGGGATATGTTCCGGAAGACCAGTTTCGGTAATTAAATTATAAATTGCACTGGAAGAGAAGAGTGCATTCTCTATTAAAATAACGGCTAGACTAACTATCATCCGTACAAAGCAAAAGCAAAGAAATCCAAACAAAAAATGTAGTATCTTAGCTTTGAAAAACAATGTAAGCCGCAGATGGATGAAGAACATAATAAACAAATGTAAATTTTTTAAACGAAATCGAAAATTTAGTGTCATAAAAATGAAGTACAAAAGACTTTAAAGACGTAATGGCGAGACCTATTTCTGAAAATAAAAACATGGATTGCCATTCAGTATACATGAATACATACATATAAACACTGTATAATCCAGCTGCCATTATACTTTCTGTGTATAGCCATATGAATAATTACGCATGCATGCTTGATACAGACCAGCTGTCAATGTACGCGCTGTGCATATTAAGTACTGATATCCATAACGTTCACTAGATCAAAGAAATACCGCCCTGTATCTGTTTACTCCAATTTTTGCATTAAGTTTGTATTTTCTTAAATCTAAATGTCCTAAATATTATTTCTTCTTCTTCAAAGTGCATGATCTTTACCACCCTCCAACGCCCCCCCGCCCCAACTTCTTTGCCCAAGTCCACGTGGCTAAAGAGGCAAGAGCCAGTGCTTACTTCAAGGCCTAATCAAACAAAAAGGACATATTAACAAACAACCTCAACTGCTTATATTACCACCATCTGTCCGTCCTACCGATCCTCTCCGACCTCGGGATTTCCTTCCTCCCAAATGCGTATGTAGCTGTACATCTACTACATCCATAAACATTTTCCAACATCAAGCTTTCTTCAATTAAATGTACTACCAAACCACCTGCAATATTGAGCTGTCCAACACCAACAGCTTCGTAACCATTACTACCTCCCATTCTCACAAAACGCCATCAAACATTAAAACTTCCCTCCACCAAATAATAAAATAAAAGAAATAAATAAAAAAATAAAAAAAAACTCCACAACCAAGCTCCTGAACCTGCCAACGTTAAGCTTCCTCCAAATGCGTAAACCAACCAATAGCCCGAAACACCATCCGCCTTCCCCCTTCAAATTTCGTATATATAAAGATTCACCCTCACCGCCTCCCCTTCCCTCCCTTACACTCAACTCCTCCCCCTACCGCCCTCAATATTTTCAAAACCAACATGACTTCCCCCCAACACACACACACACCCTCCTTTATTCCCTCCGACCACCAAAAGTCATACACTATCCTCACAGCCTCCGGGAGCCATACCTGAGCAGGCGGACCGTGCAAACTCCTGTCACATATAAATGCAATGAGTTAATAGGGTGTAGAAGCTAAAAAGCCGCTAGATAGTGGCTGGGGAGTGGGGGTGGGGGAGGTGAGGGCTGGTTATGAGGATGGGGTCAAGGAGTGGGTATTGGGGGGTGGGGGTTGGGGGGGATGTTTGGAAGTCGAGGAGGTCGCTCTGCCTTGCGGTTCCTTTCGTAAATGTCGCCCAACGTTTTGATTATTCATGTTAGTGGCTGTAGTGATGTTTTGGTCTCTTTCCCCTTTTTGCTGTGTTGCCATCATTATCATCTTGTTGCTGCTATGGTTTTTTTAGTTGTTGACCTAAATATCAACATTGATAAATCTAATTTAATTTACTTAAGGCTAATATTTTTGTTAAGACTTTTTATCTTAATTGCTACATTGCCGTGAATGTGCGTCCGTCCGCGTATGAGTCAATTTCAGGTTAATTAGCATTCGTAAACAAACATGCGCAAATGAAAACACGGTTAAACATGTGAAGACAGGTGAGCACACCATTAGATTCAAGATTTCTTCATCATCATCATCATGTTTTCATAGTTTAAAGAGATGTGTAATAAAGTTGACAATGACGAGACACCCTGTCTACACTGAATTTACATATTTTCAGTCTGATTTGGTCTTCAAAATCATATATTATAATTTTTTGTTTATATGATTTGTTTTTCAAAATCATAAATATTCTACTTTGGTTTTCTTTGATTTGTTTTTCAAAATATAAATTTTTATATGATTTGTTTTTCAAAATCATAAATATTCTACTTTTGTTTATTTGATTTATTTTTCATAATCATATACTATAAATTTTTTTGTATGTTTTGTTTTTCAAAATCATAAATATTCTAATTTTGTTTATATGATTTGTTTTTCAAAATCATAAATATTCTAAAATTTTGTTTATATGATTTGTTTTTCAAAATCATAAATATTCTACTTTTGTTTATTTTATCTGTTTTCACAATCATAAATACTCAAAAATTTTGTTTATGTGAATTGTTTTTCAAAATCATATATTCTAAAATGAGTTTCCGTTGTATATAGGTTATTTCCAAAATGGGTCCAAGTCAAAAGACGCAATTATACCCCTCCCTAAAAAAACCGAAACACCTCGATGTCGTAACTACCTCGAAAACTGCCTGAGCGAAATCTGCAAGCATGATTTGCACTCTTTTTCGCGACGTGGGTGGCCAATTATGTCTGCAGTGGCCCGTCGCTCCCCAAACCTGTATTTACACACTCGCGAGCATAATTCCAGTCACTTTACGAAGGTCTGAGACCGTGTGTCTCTTCCTCCTCCTCCTCCTCCTCCTACACCCCTTCCTCCTCCTCCTCTTCCTCCTCCTCCGCCTCCTCTTCCCTCCTCCTCCTCTTCCTCCTCCTCCCCCTTCTCCTCCTCCTCCGCCTCCACCCCTTCCTCCTCCTCCTCCCACTCCTGCACCACCTCCTCCTCCTCCTCCTCAAGCGCCACTGCCTTTGTTTCGTCTCTCTCCCGAAACATTCGTGAGATACAAGAAGAGCTGTTGCGCTTTCGTAAAATGTTTTTGTTTAATTAGTGGTTAACGCGCACGTGCAAAAAAAATAAATCTCTCTTTTCAAGTTGTTCCAGAAATGTTTGCGGGATAAGATATAGAACATTTATCATATCTCAATTATGAATGTTTTTGTTTAGCAAGCCGGCACGCGCGCAAAAAAAAAAAAAATCATTTTTATGTTGTTTCTCGATTTTTTTATGAGACGAGACAATTAATATTTCCACTTGACAATGCATGTTTTTGTTTAACAAGTGGAAGACGTACACATAACCCCTTTTGTATGTTGTTTCAGAAATTTATATGAGACACGGCGAGGAACATTGGGCTAAATCGCACAACGAGAGACATTGTACTAAATTGCACGACGAGAGACATTGTGCTAATTGTGGTAAATTACACGACGAGGAACATTTTGCTAAATTACACGACGAGGAACATTCTGCTAAATTACACGACGAGGAACATTCTGCTAAATTACACGACAAGGAACATTTTGCTAAATTACACGACGCGGAACATTGAGCTAAATTGCACGACGAGGAACATTCTGCTTTACACGACGAGGAACATTGAGCCAAATGACGACGGGGAACATTCTGAAATTACACGAGGAACATTGAACTAAATTGCACGACGAGGAACATTGAGCTAAATTGCACGACGAGGAACATTGTGCGAAATTACACGACGGGGAACATTCTGCTAAATTACACGACGAGGAACATTCTGATAAATTACACGACGAGGAACATTGAGCTAAATTGCACGACGAGGAACATTCTGCTAAATTACACGACGAGGAACATTGAGTTAAATTGCACGACGGGGAACATTCTGCTAAATTACACGACGAGGAACATTGAACTAAATTGCACGACGAGGAACATTCAGCTAAATTGCACGACGAGGAACATTGTGCTAAATTACAAGACGGGGAACATTCTGCTAAATTACACGACGAGGAACGTTCTGATAAATTACACGATGAGAACATTGTGCGAAATTACACGACGAGGAACTTTCTGCTAAATTACACGACGAGGAACATTGAGCTAAACTGCACGACGAGGAACACTGTGCTGAATTACGAATGTATGTGTTTAACCGGCGACTACCTCCCTAGCAAAATGTGTTTTAAAAATAAATAGCTGGAAGCAGACAAACAATCGTTGTTATCGAAGAGAAATGCAAATCTAGAAAATTTTAAACAGGGAGAAGAAGAAAAATATGAAAACATGGATAAAAGAACACTGAGAAAGAATATATGCGGAAGACCAAAATGAAACAAGAATAAAAAGATAAAAACTAAACAGACAAGGAAATAATAGTAAGATGATGAAAAGGAACCCCAAATTAGAAAAAATTAAAAACCGAGGAAGGATAAACGGGAAGCAAAAGAAAAAAAAGAAAAAAAGAAAAACTAATTTTGGGTACTTCACGTTTTGTCGAATCTCGCAATGACCTATCTTTGGACGTCGAATAAAAGTACCTACATACACTATTATTATTATTATTATTATTATTATTATTATTATTATTATTATTATTATTATTATTCAGCAGATGAAACCTATTCATATGGAACAAGCTTGAAATTCAAGCTTCCAGAGAATATAGTGTTCATTAGGAGGAAGTAAGAGGAAGTAAAGAGAAATACAGACAGAAGAGATCCCAATTATTAAAAAAGAGAAAAGTAAATTAATAAATAGATAAATAGATAAAAATGCATTAAAATGCAAGAAGAATAGAGGAATTATACACCTCCGGGTCTGGGCTGTTAACACTGGATATGCCCTTCGCTCTCGGCGTACCTGCTTGCAAGCAATGTTTCATAATCCCTCAAATTCACGTAGTAATGACCCGGCGTTAAAGCCGTCATATTGTCTTGTCGTGTAAACTTATGGCAACAGCTTTTGCTAGAAGCCAGCTTCATAGCACTCGTGTATGCATGGATGCATTTGCATATGAGAGAGAGAGAGAGAGAGAGAGAGAGAGAGAGAGACTTTTGAGCACTTGCATAAGAGCGAATAATATTTATAGATTTCAAGTGCTTGCAAGAGTGATATTTAGTACTTTGAACATGAACAGAGAGAGAGAGAGAGAGAGAGAGAGAGAGAGAGAATGTAGATAGTTTTGAGTACTTACAAAAGACAAAAAATATTTAGCGCCTTCAAGTGCTTACATGAGAGGTATTTATTACTGAGAGCATGCACGAGAGAGAGAGAGAGAGAGAGAGAGAGAGAGAGAGAGAGAGAGAGAGAGAGAGAGAGGGAGAGAAATTTAATATTTTGAGTACTTACATAAGAGCGAAAATATTTATAGATTTCAAGAGCTTGTAAGAGAGAGATATTTTGTACATTTGTGAACAGTAGAGAGAGAGAGAGAGAGAGAGAGAGAGAGAGAGAGAGAGAGAGAGAGAGAGAGAGAGAGAGAGAGAGAGAGAGAGAGAAATTTAATGCTTCTGAGTGTTTACACAAGATAAAAATAATTTAGTACTTTCAACAACTGTACTTATGTAAAGGAGATATTTGGCACTTGTGCGAATTTGCACGAGAGAGAGAGAGAGAGAGAGAGAGAGAGAGAGAGAGAGATACTATTTCCTTCTTTTGTTTCTTTTCTTGAAGGAAAGAGGAAACAGATCATTTCAACATCAAGGCCAATAAATCCACGAAAATCTCATTTTTCTACATTTCCATCAATTACAGCTTATCATGAAATATGAAATATTTCCAAACTGAGAAATAAAACTGCTATCTTAACAAACAGTTAAGCTCACTCTAATTCTCTTTTCCAATCAGCTGTCGAATCACTGAGAAAGGCAAATAACATGAATTCATATTCCCATTCATAATTCACAATTACCATCCACCACCGAATCATTATATATTACTGCCATCGACCTCCCCTACTCATACTTTCAATCTGTTGCACCGTCAGGATAGATTTTAATTTCACAGCAGAGCGGGTGATTAGGTTCTATTAGCTCTCAGCTATTCGTTGCTTAATGGCCCTCGAAATACTGCAGTATATTTGCTCCTTAAAATAGTGGATTGACGTACTATGCATTGAATGAACACCATCAAAGTGCAATTGTCTTCTTCAACTAGGCCATCAGCCTTAATTTTATATATATATATATATATATATATATATATATATATATATATATATATAATACACATATACACTAACAGATAAAGATCTATTAGGATAACTTTCTAGATAAACAACAGCACAATGCATGCAATACTAAGTGTATGCTTGTGTGTAAACATATATTAACGAGTACTTGAACATACATAATTATGTAAATGTGAAACGGACCTTTAAAACCAAACTACAGAACGGTCTCCTCAAACCTTACATTAAACTTGATTCATGAGAAGGGCATAAATTCTAGCAACGAGGAAATGACGCTTTACAAGAGGATTTACGACAATGTAGATTTATGATAATGTATGAGGATAAATGAATAATCTATTAGCAGAGATTTGGCATGAACATAATTCATCTCGTACCAGAAGCGCCCAAGCAAGGCTTCCCTGTTCCTTAAATTTGGGTCCAGAGAAAAGAACTTCAGTGTACGATAGAGATGGAGCATATGCGTAAACCTATTGTCAAACGGCATGATACTTTTGACAGATGGCTGCGCGATGTACGATAACATGCTTCCTCGTGCTAAAGGGATTACTCTTGAATATCCGGAACACCGGCATGACAGAGGTATAAGTGCAGAACCTAATGGGCCATTAAGTCAGCGTTACACGATTATCTCCAACATTATTATCAATCTCTCTCTCTCTCTCTCTCTCTCTCTCTCTCTCTCTCTCTCTCTCTCTCTCTCTATGTCTTACATGAACAGCACTATATTCCCTGGCTAATGGAGTACATCTTCAGTGAGTTTTTTTGATAACTATATATATATATATATATATATATATATATATATATATATATATATATATATATATAGTTATTTAAATAGGAATTATAGCGAATAAACACATTGATAGTTGTTACATTCATATTTATTGCTGAATCGCGATGAATCGTATATTTCTGTTATTGAGTAGATCTTCAGTGAGTTCCTTTGATAACTATATATATATATATATATATATATATATATATATATATATATATATATATATATATATATATAGTTATTCAAGGCACTCACTGAAGATCTACTCCATTAGCCAGGGAATATAGGATTCATCCGCGACTCAGCAGTAAAAGTATGAATGTGGCAGCGACCAGTGTGTTTGATCCGCTATGAAGCCTTCCTGTTAAGGAATAATGTTGTCGATACACATACACAAAAATTACATAATATATATATATATATATATATATATATATATATATATATATATAGTATATATATGTGTGTATATACATATATTTTTTTTCAACATTTACATATATACGTATAGTTAAAATACACCTAAAAGTTTGTACTTTTTCAAAACACAAAAATTCTTCATTCGTATATACAAATTCATACTGAAATACATTTCCATGTAGTGCACACAAGAAGTATCATTTATATTCAGGTCTATATCTACACAGCACCCAAGAAAAACTTATCACCCACAGCTACGGTTTTTTGTTACACAAAACGCACGTGGACGCAACCTTTATACACACAAGAAAATATTTATACATATAAAAAAACTCCGGCCCTTTTTTGCTATCTCAGCCTTTTTCACTACATATATATATTTCGCCCTCACCTTTTTCCCTCCCGGATGAGATATGAACACACAAAGTGTCTCCCAACATCTAATTATCGGAATGTACGTTCATTAAACTAAACTTCCTTTTCCATCTAAAATAAATAACAGCCACATAAATAAAAAGCCGCACGAGAGAGAGAGAGAGAGAGAGAGAGAGAGAGAGAGAGAGAGAGAGAGAGAGAGAGAGAGTTACAAAAAGTGGAGTGGAAAAAATGTTTAAGAGCAACAATAAAAAGTGCTGGTCCCCCGCGGTGCACGGCTCGTTGGCCTGAGTGATAGTAGCAAGTGAGAGAGAGAGAGAGAGAGAGAGAGAGAGAGAGAGAGAGAGAGAGAGAGATAGTTTCTAGTTTTCCTGTCACCGGAGACATCAATATGTAATATACGGTATATGTAAATTTCTATATGGAGATAGGGAGACAGCGGAGTTTCTTTTGTATGTATAAGACTGTATGTGTTTATTATAACTTCTGCCACGAGAAGTAAGACATGACAATTATTTAAAGTACACACACACACCACACACACACGCACATATATATATATATATATATATATATATATATATATATATATATATATATATAGAATATATAGAACAGAATACATAGTGGAAAGTGAAACAACGGAGTGAAAGCTCCTTTGTCTTCACTCTAAGGCAAGTCTTACAATAAAGACAAAATATCATGCACTTAGTTGTTTCATTTTCCTCCTAACCATGTACTAAATTCACATAAATATGTATACAAAAAAACACATATACATGTATACATATATATTATATATTATATACACACACATATATATATATATATATATATATATATATATATATATACAAATATATCCAAACATATATTTGATGGGGTACTTTACTAAACAGAGCACTGTACACTACCAACTAGTCCGCCAGCGATTCACAACTGTCGACCAACAACTAGATACTAATTCACTACTTAGATCAACAAGAGCATTTTGGAATTAAGTGAACTTGCCCATTCGTCCCTCCCTCTCCGGTTGTGAATCGAACGCAGGTCCCTCAGATTGTGAGCTGAGAGCGCTTACCACTGAGCCACGAGAGAGAGAGAAAAGTTATAACAGAAAGTGTCTCTTGTTCCAGACAGTTGTTACTTTGAAAAAAAAAAAAAAAAAACTGGAATACCAGTATTCTGAATTTTTATTCCAGCTTATTTTTTCTCGCTATTTTTAAGGACGGCGACTCTCCACGCTCACGGGGACAGCTCTTACTTTTTTTTTTTTTTCTAATCCCTGGAAATTTTTAGAGTTTGGTTATTCTTGTTTCTGCTCTATTAACTCCACATGAATGGTATTCTATTCAGTGGACGCTTGCTTTAACTGTTAAATTGTCTTTACTTGTTGTTCCATGAGAATTTTTGCACATAATAATAATAATAATAATAATAATAATAATAATAATAATAATAATAATAATAATAATAATAATATACATCTTTGCTGAATAGCAGACTAGCATTAAGGCTTTTTCATTTATTTCTCACCTACATTCACCTGTATGTGTGAGGAAATCGAAGTAAAGAGATCATGTACTTGCACCTACTACTACTACTACTACTACTACTACTACTACTACTAATAATAATAATAATAATAATAATAATATAGGTCTTTGTGGAATAGTAGACTAACCATTAAGGCTTTTCATTTATTTTTCACCTGCATTCACCTGTATGTGTGAGGAAATCGTGAAGTAAAGAGATTATGTACTTGCACCTAATAATAATAATAATAATAATAATAACAAAAGACATGGTTAATCACAAAAAACAAAAAACATAAACAAAAAATTATTTCCTTCACAAATGAAGGCAAAAGTACTTCCTTCATAAATCACTCATTTCTTTCCGACTCGAATGCTCCCAGTGGCACGCGCGGGTCCCACGACATGATGGAAATAAACCAGAAAAGGGAAAATAACACTTCTCCTTTAACCCCTTAGTTCTGTTGGAAACCCTTTAACCCCCTCCCCTAGTTACGTCAGACACCCCTTTAACCCTTCAATCAAGAGCCCCCACCCCCATCTCTCAAACCCGGATTTTTTTCGCTTAACTAATCCATGTCTGTGTTGCCAGGCGGCGTGACTGAAAAATTCATTGCGCCACAAAGACTGAATTATTTGCCTGGCAATATCTCAAGTATATCGCAGAACCTAAAGGAACTTAAAAGAGATTTTCAATCACTTTGCAATTCGTTATATAAGGTAAAATTTCTCTCTATAACTTGCTTCCAGCTTTAAATATTTTTTATGATATAAAGGGACTACAATAAAATTTTCAGTGTCCAAGAGAGATAATAATCAGTTTCTTTCAGTTTTACTAAAAAGTTCCAGAGGATCTGAAAGTGGAGAGATTTCATGCTTTTTTTTTTTTTTTTTGAGTGAAGGTCGAAATTTCTCCATAAAACTGGGATTATTTTCTTTATCTAAAACAGAAAGTTCGCAATATTTCTAAAATTCTTGTGACCCGACTATTACATTTATTGAAGCAAAATAAGAAGATCATTGACAATATGGAATTTCAGGTTATGTTGTTATTACTATTATTATTACTCAGATGATGAACTTCATTCATATGAAACAAGCCCACCACAGGGGGACATTAATTTGAAATTCAAGCTTCCAAAGAATATGGTGTTTAACAGAAAGAAGTTAACAGAAGGTAATGGAAAATACAGAAAGAGGAGATCACTTATTAAAAGAGAAGAAATAAATTAACAAATTAATAAATAAACCTAACTACTCACGATATTCCCTCAGAGCCAGAGTATGGAAATTTGGGTTTCAAGAATCTTTCAACTTTTCGGAACTTATCATAACATTTCTTCAATCCTAGTAACAAATCTAATAAGAAATCTTTGGATAATAGATATTATTTTCAGTTTTTAGAGTCAAACGATGAAATTTCCCAATACTGGCATACTGAAGAAGCTCGGAAATTTTAATTATTCCGAAGTAGATCATGATACCACGCCAAAAACTATTATATAAAATCCCTATGAATCAAGAATCCTACTTTAAGTCCTATTTTGATCATGAAACTTCCCTAACCCTATATTTAAAAACTCCCTAGGGATTACTAAAATTTTCCTTGGAAGCTCGGCTCCCCGTGATATCTGTCAAACCATATAAGGTGAAAAGGAAGTGGCTTTTTACCTTTCTGGATATTGCATTCCTAGCAAATTCTGAAAGGCGAGACCGTGGCTGTGGTAGACGCGTTTCACCTTTCAAAAACTGCGAGATATAACATCGGCGAAAGCAAAAACTCTCTACCTTTGACAACGTTGCCTCTAGATATCAAATTCTATTTCATCGTCGAGTCTGCCCTTTTTTTAAACACTCACTACGTACCCCTCCCCTCCTCCTCCTCCTTGCCCAAAACCGCCATCCCCCCCCCCCCTATCCTGACCTCTTACCCGCCCTCCGCAAAAAAAAGAAAGAAACCCCGCTTCTAAACCTTCATGAAATCCACGTGTACATTGGACAACATTCCGGGAGAGGTTGACATTGTCTTCTCCCTTTCTCTCATTGGAGAGTCTTGAAAGACGATTTCACGGTGGCTGTAACCCTCAAGTCCTGTAATCATACTAATGGGGGAGATAGAAAGCGACCCGCAAGACAGAAAAAGTTAAAAAATAAAACGGGGGCGGATGGGGGGGGGGGCTGGGAAATGAGGTAAAAAGAAAGATATATATATGGAAACGGAATGTGGGATTAAAGGAGGGTGGCAAAAAAAGAGAGAAAAGAAAGAGTGAAACGTAATACCATTAAGAGATAAACTGTCTTTTTTTTTACATTCTAATTTTACTTTTATCATTAGCGGTCTTATTCATCGTTACCTGAAGGAGAGACAAAAACAACGGATTATGCCCGGGCCATCGGGAGACACCACAAAAAAATATTTTAATTTAAGAAAACAGTCGGATGGGAATAAGGAATATTTACGAAATTGGAGGAAGTGGTACCCGATTCACGAGCGAAAGCTGAATTCAACTGGAAGGCTTAATCCACATTGGAAAACTCATTCTCAATGAAAAACTACATCATCAAAGAGGAAAATTACGGAGAATCTGAGCCGTGATAAATATCTAATTCATCAGAAACTAATTTCTTATGAGGAAGAGACCCAGACGAACGTGATTACGCTAATCAAACTCCGCCGCTTTAAGAGGGCGTTTTTTCCTTAATGGATTTCTCTCTTAAGCAACGGCGAAACCGTCTCCTGAAACTGTGCTGGTTATATAACTGCGGAAATTCAGAGGAGGCAGACATATTAATAGGTTCTTTGACTTAAGATACGGGAGTATTATGAGCAGTAAAGAGATGTTCACAACGAAAAAATGCGGAAAGAGACAATAATAGATAAATGAATGCAGAAGGCAAATTCTACACATGACGAGATTCTTTGTTTGCGTGGAGGTCGATAGGATGAGAGATCTAATGTTTTCAGTGATCCTCCCCACCCCCACTCCCCTCTCCCCCTTCTCTCCTTCCCCCTAACACCACCACCCAAGAAGAAGAAGAGGAAGAAGAAGAAGAAAAAGAAGAAGAAAGTGACTAGACAGAGGAACTGACTTGATAAAGGAGCGTAGAATCGTTTGAACAAAGAAAATTAAGCAAATATAATATTTCCCCATACCTGGGTTAAGCATGTCTATGGTATCCTGGTCTATGATACAAAAGTAGTTCAGTGAAAGTAGACCTAATTTTTATTATCAAGCTAATTCTACAAATTGAAAGACATTTAGTTCCTGATAGGAAAACTAACCCTTATTTACGGTGAAAATGTCAACTTGATAAAACACAAAGCATTTTAATACAAGAAAAAATAATCTTTAATACTGAGTGATCTTACCCTGATTCATGGTTAAAAGGCTAATCTCACGAAAAGAGAACAAATTTCACTTTTTGGAAAATAATTAATCAGTACTACTGAGGACTTTAGACTCCAATTAGATTAATTTTATGACAAAAGGTAATGCATCACAAAAGCTAAAGATTAGAAAGTATCAAAAGAAAATCACGGTACAAACACGATTCTGAAGGAGGAAAGTCTGTGAGGATAGCACAGAGTGTATCGAGAGATTTGGACCAGGAGAGGAAAACCAATTCCAGGCTGAAGCCTGATCTAGAAGTGGAAAATCTAATAAAAGACAGAAAACCCCGTTTTGATGAAAAACCTGATAGCAGCGAACACGCAATTTTCGATGATAGAATCAATCTAAAATAGAGTAACGAGAGGGGAAAACATTCCATAGCGAATCATGGAAAACCACGACAGATGATGAAATATATGAGAAAAATACGTCAAAAGGAGGGATGAAATTAGAAATGCGTGATTTTGCATAGACCGGAGGGGAGATAAATTACATGACCGAGTCAATGCATTTGCAAGAGAAGAATAAATTAAAACTGGGAAGGATAATCAGATACAGCAAACCTCTCGCAATGCAATTAGGCTTTGTATAGTTAGTTACTCAAAAAGCTACCAATTTTTTTAAACATATAAATAATGATGTTAATCATAATCCTAAACCTGCCATTAACACACAGATTAAAAAAAAAATCAATTGTTCCCTCGAACGTAGTGATACTTTAAGCATCCTCATCATCACCACCATCGCCTCACACGCCTTGTGGCGCAATAAGTTTCTGTGAAAATCCATAAATCATGTCTTCAATGTGCTTTGCCTTCCACCAGTCCACTCATTTCCTGCCTCAAGGCTCTCATCCTACAGTGCTCACAGGAGCCCAACAGACACCATCCTCGCGCTAGTCTCCCGGACTTTATGTGGAGTACATGTCCAAGCCATCTCAGATCTCCCATTCATCATTATCTCATCACTGAGATAATGAAATGGAATGGAATATAAAATGGTATAAAAAAAATTTTGGGCCCAAGGCCAAGTGCTGGGACGTATGAGGCCATTCAGCGCTGAAAGGGAAACTGAGTAAAAAGGTTTTAAAGGTGTAACAGGAGACGAGAGTTTATAAAAAATCGTAAATATTCATTCAATAGCTATCACGTAGTCCTGCCCACAGACAGACAGACAGACAGACAGACAGACAGACAGAAAGACAGACGTCTGACAATGAAAAAAAAAATAAATAAAAAAAACTCGTTGCAAAAGTAAGAACCTCACACGAAATACTCAGTACGCTTGAAGTTTAACAACAAAACCCATTTCTTCTCCTGGCGAACCCTGCTGGGAATATCAATTCTATAAGTAAAAAAAGAAAATACCAGAGAAACTTAAAAAGAAACTTCTTTCTCTCTAATCTATCCCTCTCGATTTTTTACTTTTACAATCTTCGAGAATTTCCCCTTTCGTCCTCATCTTTTTTTTTTTATTTCTTCTATATATAATCGACTCTTCTCTTCTCTTCTCTCTCTCTATCTATCTATATATATATATATATATATATATATATATATATATATATATATATATATATATATACATATATACATATATATATATATATATATATATATATATATATACATATTATTTTATATATATACATATGATTTATAATTTTCATATTAACATATATGATTTATATATATTCATGTATATTATATATATATATATAAGCATCATGAATATATATATATATATATATATATATATATATATATATATATATATATATATATATATATATATAGACACATATATATATATATGCATATACATATATAGATAGATAGATAGCTACCTAGATAGACAGACAGATAGACTGATAAATAAATGGATAGATATATTGATATGCTAAAAACAGATAAATATAGATGGATAGATAGATACTGATATATATATATATATATATATATATATATATATATATATATATACAGTATATATCCCCTTGATTCAACATTTCCTACCCATTCTTTCAAATCTCTCCACCTCTCGACGACTTTTAACAACTCGCAGTCTCTTTCTCCATTCCAGCTTTTTCCCACTACACGCACTTTGGACGCAACAGAGCGCCTTTAATTCCATATAAACACGTACAGGCATCCAGCCAGCCATCAGCGTGAAAGATTATTTCCACGGGAATACATAGACACACACACACACACACACGCACACATATACTCGGGCTCAAATGTGATCCGGCTTTCACGGCGCAAATCGCTTTGATATCAAAACAATTTTTGTCGATGATTATTCTACACCTATATTTATATCGGGGAAGTAAAAGTGCCGTCATTAAACAGTTATACTTTTTTTTTTTATAAACATTTTTGATACCGCGGATGACAGAATTCTACTAAATTAACCCGGCGATCATCATGTTTTTTTTTTAATTTTATTATTTCTCTTAATAAGCCAGAAACAATATACTGGTTAGGCATTCATTATTATTATTAACATTTTAACGTTAGCACTGATGAGGAACACCGTTCAAGGGTTCGAAAGTCTTTGTTTATTTTACATAGCAATATATTTACCATATAATTGTGGATTTTTATCACACAGTGTTTTTCACGAAACCGTGAATCTCTTAGTATCATCATCATTATTATTATTATTATTATTATTATTATTATTATTATTATTATTATTATTATTATTATTATTATTATTATTATTATTATTATTATTATTATTTTTTTTTTTACTATCACAGTCATCCTATTCGACTGGGTGGTTTTTATAGTGTGGGGTTCCGGGTTGCCTCCTGCCTCCTTAGGAGTCCATCACTTTTCTTACTATGTGCGCTGTTTCTAGTAGCACACTTTTCTGCATGAGTCCTGGAGCTACTCCTGTCTCTGTATATTTCTGGGTCTTCGTCTACTTTTACCAGTCCTTCTTCCCATGCATACCTTAGCCATTCGTCTTCACTGGTTTTCAGATATTGCCCTGTGCTCTGCCCTCGATGTTGACGCAGTCCCCTATGCTTAGTAGCCCTCTCCCCCACCACCCCTTCCGTTCGTGTTATATACAGTCTGTCTGCATCTGCTCTTGAGTGTAGTGCTTTGTGTATTGTCATGTGTTTTCTAGTTTTCTGGTCTATGCTGTGGAGTTCAGCCTTTGTCCACTCCACTACTCCTGCGCTGTATCTGATTACTGGTACTGCCCATGTGTTTATGGCTTTCGTCATGTTTCCGGCGTTAAGTTTTGACTTGAGTATCACCTTAAGTCGTCTCTGCATATATTCTTTCCTGATCGTGTCCTTCATCTCTTGGTGTTTTATATCCTCTCCTTCAATTGTTCCCAGGTATTTGTATCCTGTCTCATCTATGTGTCTGATGCTATTCCCGTCTGGTAGCTTTATCCCTTCAGTCCTTGTCACTTTGCCTTTTTGTATGTTAACCAAGGCACATTTTTCTATTCCAGACTCCATCCTGATGTCCCCAGATACAATCCTTACAGTCTGGATTAGGGTATCTGTTTCCTTGATGCTCTTACCATACACCTTGATGTCGTCCATGAACATCAGATGGTTAATTCTGTTGCCACCTTTCTTGAGTTGGTACCTAGCATCCATCTTCTGCAGTACTTTTGTCATGGGAATCTGGCTACTACGAAGAGTAGTGGGGGCAGTGAGTCGCCTTGAAAGATCCCTCTTCTGATGTTAACCACTGCTAGTCTTGTCCCGGAGCTCGTAAGTACTGTATTCCAGTTGCGCATTGTATTTTTAAGGAAGCTGATGGTGTTTTCCTCTGCCCCATATATTTTCAAGCATTCTATTAGCCACGTGTGCGGTATCATGTTGAAGGCTTTCTTGTAGTCAATCCAAGCCATGCTTAGGTTGGTTCTCCTTTTACTATTCTTCATTACCATTTTGTCTATTGGGAGCTGTCTTTTGTGCCCCTACACTTCCTTCTGCAGCCTTTCTGTTGGTGGGGGATGGTGTTTGTGTCTTCTAGGTAGTTGTTGTTATTATTATTATTATTATTATTATTATTATTATTATTATTATTATTATTATTATTACATTGTATATTACAAATCAACAATTATGTCAATAATCTGTATCATTTGTAAAGTTAAAAGCAAAGACTTTCGTACGCACAAATCTCATCTATGCGTAAAGAGGGATTCAATATTTTACGTGGTATACCCAAGGGTCAATGTCACACTTAAGAGTTCAAGGTCAGATGGGATTTTAACCTTATCGTCTCTGTGAGAGCTAATGTGCAGAAATGAAGCTCTTGCATAGAAACGAAGAATCATATAGGTAATCAGCACTGACTATACAGTGAACTATAAAATATAAAATTTCATGTGAGGTATGCATTCTCCACTAATGAAGCTGATATCGTAAAGAGTGAAGTCCAAGTCAAGGTCATTCTTCGAGGTCATGGGTTAAATAGGACTTGAATAAAACTACTTTAATTGGCGAAGAAATCCACAGTGGTGTAAATGTAAATATATGTTAGAAATATATAATTCTAATATATATTTACATTTACGCCATTGCGGATTTCTTCACCATTTTATTGACTCATGCTACTATGAGATTCTTATGGACTACTTTAATAGTTAAATCGGACCCATAACAACAGAACTTTAATAGTGATGAATAGTTTAACAACCTCGTAAAATTTTTCACATTTAGAAAATACAAATGGAAAATACTGAAAAATTAGGAAAAGGAAAATTAACGTAAATTAACAAAAATAACATGAATAAATTCGTACGCAAACAAACAAACGAAGCAGATTTTCCACCGAGCGCAAATATAATCGCAACAAAAGCCTTTCTTACCCGGACAACTTAATGCTTTTAGCACTACGAAATGGAACTGGAAAAAAAGGGGGGGATACTAAAAACGAAACTAAAAATAAGGGTGCTAATTCAACTGGATAAATTCAATGGAAGACTAAGAAAGCCATTTCCAGTGGCCCGCTTTTAAAAATTATCCTTGGGACCCTCTCCTCCCGGCTTTTTCATCTGGAAAAATAATCGATAATTCCAGACCTCACCGGGGGTCCTTGAATAGGGGAATTAAGAGGCCTGGGGGGGAGGGGGTGGATTAGGACCCTTTGATTGGCACTCTTGAGGGGGAAACAAGATGGGGAGATCAAGTGCAGGGTATGGAGTGAGCAAATTAAAGAAAAGGGAAGGAAAAAGGGGGAGGAGAATACAGTAGAGTAAAAATCGAGCTAATTTTCGGGACGCAATGTCTCGCTGCCAAATGCCGAGGAAGTCTGGTGGACGTTTTGGCCTTGAGAGTTCTGCAGAGCCGTCAGTCTGAAATCTTCTGTTTCCGAAATTCTGTAATGTATTTATATCTACAATAAGACTTAACTAGATAAATCACTAATCTGTAAGAAAATAAGCATATTTATCAGAGCCCCTAACACGAGGATTACGGTGAATTTTTTTAAATTTACAAAATACAGACTACATAAAAGATTTAATCAGAAAATCAGTAAACTGGGAGAAAAATAAACATATTCATCAGAGCCACTTGCTCGAGAATAACGGTGTATTGCTCAAAATTTACAAAGCGCAGGAATAAAAAGATTGAGATATTTAAAAATACATTAACAGCAAAGTTATTAGCAAAATAGAAAAGCACCTAAACAAATAACTAACTGGAAAACTAACGAAAAATCAATTCATTCTCGCCGTTCCTCTAGTTTTATTCATAGAATCGCTAATACACATACATGTCTATATGAATATTCATACGTA
>NC_089791.1:24590887-24603387 GCF_040412425.1 Macrobrachium rosenbergii | reverse complement strand
CTGGTTACCTAGCAACGGGACCTACAGCTTATTGTGGAATCCGAACCACATTATAGCGAGAAATGTATTTTTATCACCAGAAATAAATTCCTCTAATTCCTCATTAGCCGGCTGGAGAATCGAACTCGGGCCTAGCGAGTGCTAGCCGACAACTCTACCTACTCGCCCAACAAAGAGAGGGTGAAAGTAACATGGAAGAAAGAAGGCATGAACAGAGGTAGAGTAAAAAGAATGAAAGGGATTGCAGTTAGGGGCCGAGGGAGACGCTCCGAAGAACCTTAAGTAATGCCTACAGTGCACCGCATGAGGTGCACTGACGGCACTACCCCCATACGGGAGGGGGTGGGATTAGGGAAGGCACTGATACACAATGAGTACCAAATAAAATCTTTTCCATTTGCCTCAGATCGTTTCAGAAGAAAGGCTTTTGAATATGGAAATGACTCTTATGGACGGGTTTTTCTCCTTTCATTCACGTCGTGTCTATATTACTTACGACTGTCTGCGGTAGATTTTCTCTCGCCTACCGAGGTGGGGCGCCCCGCATGCGAATGGCCATATCTCTGGCAACATTTACACACTATTCCCGTAAGACGTCTCTTACTGATATAATCCTGTATAGAGTCTTCGGATTTATGATAGCCATTTATGCAATTAACACAGTCTTAGTGAAGAGTCCTGAATCTGGTTAAATTACGAGAAGAGAATTCAGACAAATGATTTTTCTTATGGAAATGCTTACGTCTCGCGGACATTGGGGTCCAATGGGATATATTGTCTTTCATATGCAGACCTCTTCAGTGCAAAAAGTATTCCATAAACTGCCCCGTCGTATGTTGATGGACATCTGCGTTGACGAACGGAAGCGGCATCTTCAATTTCAAGAGTATTTAGCTCTGCAAAGGAATTCTCCAAAGTAGACGAAAATCTTCAATGAAATTTAACCACTTTCCACCTTGCAAAAGGTTTACTCCACTTAATTTTTTTTTTACCTTTTCCTTCCCCTTTCCTATTTCCGAAAGACTTGCCTTAGAATAGAACATTGGGTCGTCCGTCCCATCGGCCTGGGCATTAAAAAAAAAAAAAATGGGAGAGGGAAAACATAAGTATGACTGACATCAGGTTATGTTGAACGTAACACTGTTTCTACGTAAAAGAAAAAAAAAAGTTACCCTTTTCTATCCCTTCAAGAAGAAAACAAAATCAAACAAAATAAAACCAAGTAAAAATGCGCCGATCTATCTTTCGGTGGTCTCAGTATAATGCTGTATGAGCCGCGGCCCATGAAACTTTAACCACGGCAAGTGGTGGCCTGTCCTATATCGTTGCCAGATGCACGATTATGGCTAAATTTAACCTTAAATCAAATAAAAATAAATACCAAGACTAGAGGGCTGCAATTTGGTATAACTGATGATTGGCGGGCAGATGATCAACATACCAATTTGCAGCCCTCTAGCCTCAGTAGTTTTTAAGATCTGAGGGCGGGCAGAAAAAGTGCGAACAGAAAAAAAGTACGGACGGACAGACAAAACCGGCACAATAGTTTTCTTTTACAGAAAACTAAAAAAACAGAAAAACGACGGTAAGCCACGGAATGCAACCACGATTCCGAAGAGGAACAAACCATACGGGAACACGGCGAAGGTATCCAATCTCTACCTCACAGGCCAGAGGCATCAGAACGACGGTGTATCTTCGGATAATCTCGGTATAAACATGTCAACCGCCGAATGCCCGGCGTTTTTACCGTTAAAAATACACCTATCTCTCACTCTCCAGGACCCGAGGGAAGACTATGTCCGTAATCTCAACACAGCCTTACTCGGCCCTTCGACAGTTAAAGGACTAATGTTTATATCTCTAATGGTGCGCGAGAAAATATGCTATTCGGGCCCCCTTAATCTCCGCTGAGATATAACACCCTCGCAGAATTGAGACTAATCTCTGCTTTACACACCTCCAGTGTCTATCGCCGAGCGGGGACCTCAGGGGAGCGATGCGTTCTCGACTTTATCGCCTCATGGTCTAGGGATCACACTACCTTAATGTTTTCCGAGGAGAGAGAGAGAGAGAGAGAGAGAGAGAGAGAGAGAGAGAGAGAGAGAGAGAAGTTTAATATACTGGAGAAAAATTGTGATTTCTGAGGCAGAAAAGGAAAATTAAATCATCTTCATCTCTCCCTCACGAGAGTCTTTCTCAACGAGCCATGTGAAATGCCGTGACTTCTATTTGAGCTTTTATTGCTCTGTGAACAGCTAGCGAAAAAGAAAGGTAACAGCGACCATCCAAAGAGGAGACGGGGGCCAGCTTAGCCTTTTGCCATTTCATGAAACGGTATTCAAAACAGAAATATAAATGAATAAATGATAAGTGTAGCATATATACATATATTTATGTATATTTGTGTATATATAACATATATATGTATTATATGTATATATAAATATAATAAAATACACGCATACAAACACACACATACTGTATATATATATATATATATATATATATATATATATATATATATATATATATATATATATTATACCCGTACATTTTAAATTAAAATGCTTGCACGCATGTACAAACGATTGCGCACACAAACAAGACTACACAAGGTTCAGGGAATAAACTAAGACACACAGTAAGGCAATATCCAACAACTTCCATCTGTTTCCAGCATTACTGCTTCATTCTCATTTTCCACACTAAATCCATCTTACTGCGTCATCATCCCTCGTTCATGAAGCTGCTGCCCTTCCTTTACCGATGCCTTGCAAGACGTGCCAACTTCCCCATTATCAACAGGCTTTATGACCTATTTCATAAAAGCCATTTACTTCCACGATCCTACTTCGACAGCAACTCTTGTTATGCTGGGAATTTATCCTCTTTAGCATATGTGTTTAGGTATTGTTTTTATTATCATTTATCTCCAGTTCGCTATATTGCCATGTTACTTCAAGATTTCCAGATTTGGCATATAGTGACTTGTCCTATAATTCTGTACTGTTTGGTCGTAGAATCGTCCCATACTGGATTAATTTTGTGGTTAATAACATACAGCTGTTTCCAGGCAGTGTGGTATTTCATAAAGTCAGAGACCCTAGTCTCTAATTTGAGATATATATCTGACCTGCTCAACTAACTTCTGACTAATATGAAGTGTAGTCTATTCAGAGCGTCTGTGATTTGGTGTAACTTATGAGAAACTGACAAAAAATCCTTTCGGAAGAATTCCAGTTGGTGGTAATATCAAGATTTTCTAAGTTTATATTTGGAATTTCATTCTTCTATTCATCTAACATTGTTTACGCATTCTTATACATCGAGATTCCACTGAATACAATACACGGGGAAACAAAGGGAGAATAAAGGACCCAAAAGAAGAAATGCAAAACTTTTTATCTATGTTTTGCTAACATTATTTTTATACCTGCATCGGCCACGCGTAAACCAGTTTGTTCTCTAGTATGCTGCCAAAACACTCGATTCAAATCTAAAAGCCATTCTTCCTGGGTCCTCCAGTTCTATAGCACTCTACGGGGTTAGGCCCCATTTTTTACTCCACACCCCCTTAGGTGCCACTTCACGCCCTTAACCCACCACCCCCACCGCCCTCTTCAGGCTTCTAATTCCCAGCACGCCTGGGTTAGATAAGGGCACCAAACAGGATGTTACTATCGGCCTTCCAGTACGAAAGGTAATATAATGTTAATAATCTTGAATTGCGTAATTATAGCTATTTAATTACAAATTATTATTTTTATGATCCTTCATTTTCCTTGACATTTTTCACAGATAGCGGTATCATCAGTTCTTCTTCACTTTCACGCTATTAATAATTGCAACTGTTCATATCATACATTATCAGTCATGTAATTTGCGCTGTATATCTCGTTGTGCAGTATTTTAATTTGATTAAAAAGATCGATTCAACATTTTGGATAGAGAGGGAACTGCCTATGGTTGGAACTGTTGCAGTGTTTAAAGCATCATTATAAGAATTATTATTTGCTGACTTCTACAGCAATTTAATTAATGTAAAAATCATCAACGAAGGTAGTTTCATTACAGGGAAGGGTATCATATATTGACAGGTTCGGTCCCGGGAAAACCAAGAACGTCTAAATCTCAAAAAAGAAGAAGAAGAAGAAGAAAAATATATATATATATATCCTGAATCTCCTAAAAATATATAAAAACTACTACCTGAAAGGAAGCAGAGAAATATTATATTCTCTGTCTATTCACTTCCCTTTCGCTTTCATTTCACAAAGCAACTTCGTGAAGTAGAGGTTCTTCACTTTTACTTGACGAGAGAAAAGAGAGAAAAGGAGAAAACTTCTTCAAAAATGTCAGTGTTAAGAAATGGAAAAATCGTGGATAGTTATTAGATCTCTCGGTTCCCCTCCCCGACTAACCCCTCTTCATAAAGAGCTCTGCCACCCCTCCCAAACCCCACCCCACCCATCTACTCCCTGCCTCACCTACCCCCTCCAACTCCCCGGGCCCGCCCGACAAAACGAAGGAGTTTCTATTAAGAAGAATGTCCTTAGTCCGAATCTGAAGGATCTGGGTGTAATAGAAATGTGCCTTTATGTCAGGATCTAAAGTGTTTCGTGAGAGACGACGTTGTTGCCATAAGTCCAGGCGGGAGCTGAGGTGCACTTGAGGTGCTGAGGGCCGTGTTTGTGTGTGTATGTGTTTGTGTGTGTGTGCGTATATCTGTGGTCGTGTGCGTATGTCTATGAATGTGTTTGCGTATAGGGTTAAAGGACACTCCAGAAAAATTAATGATGAAGCACGGTACAAAAAGGAAAGCTAAAGAACGTCAAGTTACAGTAGGTGTAGTCTTATTTACTTAATTACTAAAGCAGATTCGGGGTTTGTATGAGTGAGAATGAAAGCTAAGGACAAAAAAATACACTCCAGAAAAATAACGAGATAGAAAAGGAAATATCAAGAATGTCAGGTTACTCAAGGGGTGGTCATGTTCTGGCGATGTCTAATTAGGGAGAGAAGATACGGTTAGTATCTGTACCCCAGAAGTAAATATTTCTAAAATATTACCGTACGATTTTTATGAAAAATAAGGAACCTTAAGGCAGACGTATGCTTTGCTATAAAATTGAATAGCAGATATCTTCTCGTGTAAATATAATTTTATATATTACATTTATCTTTAAAAAATTATATTACATTCGCCAATAAAAATGGACCCACAAACATAAGTTTTTCTTAGTTTATACATTTTAAACACAGCCACCTAAAAAAGTGAAAAAAATTAAAATACGATTGGTTTTAAAAAAGAATAATATATATATATATATATATATATATATATATATTACAGTCAAACTGTGAAATCAGTCATTTCGTGAAATGACTGAAATTTCAGGCAGATAGCGAAATGCACTTAGGGACATTTGATCCCCCAGAGCTAGTACTAAACACGGAATTACATTTGACCCCAGGGACTAGTACTAAACCCGGCGAAACAGTGTAGGTGACTCACTGTTTCGCCGTGTTTAGTACTAGCTCCTAGGGGATCAAACGTCCCCTAAGTGCATTTCGCTATCTGCCTGAAATTTCAGTCATTTCACGAAATGACTGATTTCACAGATTGACTGTAACATATATATATATATATATATATATATATATATATATATATATATATATATATATATATATATATATATATATATATATATATATATATATGTGTTACAGTCAACATGTGTAATCAGTCATTACGCGTAATGACTGAAATTTCAGTCATCACGCGTAATGCACTTTAGGGACATTTGATCCCCCAGGAGCTAGTACTAAACACGGCGAAATACATTTGACTTTCAGGGACTAGTACTAAACCCGGCGAAACAGTGTAGGTGACTCACTGTTTCGCCGTGTTTAGTACTAGCTCTGGGGATCAAACGTCCCCTAAGTGCATTTCGCTATCTGCCTGAAATTTCAGTCATTTCACGAAATGACTGATTTCACAGATTGACTGTAACATATATATATATATATATATATATATATATATATATATATATATATGTCACAGTCAATATGTGTAATCAGTCATTACGCGAATGACTGAAATTTCAGTCATCACGCGTAATGCAATTTAGGGACATTTGATCCCCCAGGAGTTAGTACTAAACACGGCAAAATACATTTTGACCCCCAGGGATTAGTACTAAACCCGGCGAAACAGTGCAGGTGACTCACTGTTTCGCCGTGTTTAGTACTAGCTCCTGGGGGATCAAATGTCCCCAAGTGCATTACGCGTGATGACTGAAATTTCAGTCATTACGCGTAATGACTGATTACGCATGTTGACTGTAACATATATATATATATATATATATATATATATATATATATATATATATATATATATATATATATATATAACCATGACACATGCCAAAAACACGAATATAAATATAGACACAACAGTCTTCATAAACAAAATCAATGTGTAAGTGGAAAATGGAACCTGAATGTAATTCTAGCTAAACATAATTTTATACGCCATCTGCGCATAAGGGCATTCTGTTTTAGAATTTCAACAACCTGCCCAAACAACTCTCAAAGACGAATAATAACAGTGTAGATAAAATCCCCCTCATATTCCCCAACAAAATAGCAGTCCACGAGAGAGAGAGAGAGAGAGAGAGAGAGAGAGAGAGAGAGAGAGAGAGAGAGAGAGAGAGCCATACAATACCACTAGAGACCCTGATACTGACGACGGAAAAAGGGAGGACGAAAAAGATTACATCCTCAAAATACAATTACCCCTTTTATTAGTGTATCATCAGTTACGAGTGGCTTCTCGGCGTTGAATGAAATGCATTCAGAATGAAGAGGCACTTTGTTGTCGCACCGGCAGAGGGGACCAGAGAGAGAGAGAGAGAGAGAGAGAGAGAGAGAGAGAAATGATCAGACTTACAGTTCTGATCTTTAAAAGAGAGAGAGAGAGAGAGAGAGAGAGAGAGAGAGAGAGAAATGATCAGACTTACAGTTCTGATCTTTAAAAATAGAGAGAGAGAGAGAGAGAGAGAGAGAGAGAGAGAGAGAGAGATGATCAAACTTACAGTTCTGATCTTTAAAATAGGAGAGAGAGAGAGAGAGAGAGAGAGAGAGAGAGAGAGAGAGAGAGAGAGAGAGAGAAATGATTAAACTTACAGTTCTGATCTTTAAAAATAGAGAGAGAGAGAGAGAGAGAGAGAGAGAGAGAGAGAGAGAAGTTAAGTACACCTTAGTTTAACCAGACCACTGAGCTGATTAACAGCTTTCCTAGGGCTGGCCCGAAGGATTAGATTTATTTTACGTGGCTAAGAACCAATTGGTTACCTAGCAACGGGATCTACAGCTTATTGTGGAATCCGAACCACATTATAACGAGAAATGTATTTCTATCACCAGCAATAAATTCCTCTCATTCTTCATTGGCCGGTCGGAGAATCGAACGCCGGCCCAGCAGAGTGCTAGCTGAGAATGATACCCACCCGTTCAACGAGGAACTTAATCTTATGTAGAATATAATAATAATTGCATACCAGTTATGAACTGACTCACCAGTCTAGGATGAGTATTTCCATTAGTCTGTTGGTGATTATTGATGAAATAACAGTTAAGCTTGTGCATCGTTGCAATTATACATTATTATTAATGACATTTAGCAAATATGAAAGTGAAAAATAAAGTATATATATAGCTTTTGAATACAGTTAGGCACTATCTAAAACTAGTACTAGGTCTAATCATACAGAAATGGACTTTCTTCCGTTGATGTGATAAACTTTAAAATGTTAAACAAGCTTGAAAAATCATGTAATTTCGGGTATGACAAGAATCTGTCGAGAGTGCTGTAATCATCACTTAGTATTTGCGTGTTGGCTTTACTTTGAAAAGATACAATATATATATATATATATATATATATATATATATATATATATATATATATATATATATATATATATATATATAATACATATATATATATATGTATGTATATATATATATGTATATATATATATATATACATATATATATATATATATATATATATATATATATATATATATATATATATATATATAATGTGCATATATACTGTTTCTCCAGCATGTGTTTGCACGAGTTTTCAATTATCAATTATATTAGAAATTGTTGCTTACAAATTTCCGCTGGAAAGATATATAACCTACATTTTTCGCTTTAGTAAAAACTTTAAAAATGATACTTTCAGGGAACTGTGCTTGTTTTTATAGAGACTGGAAAGGGTAAATGAACATATGTAAATGTTTAAAGCAGTTTATGATTTTGCTGTAAACATGAAGTGGACATAAATACTTTGATTGTTTCGTCTGATCTCTTGGATGTACACCTCGGCTTGTCTCGCGGATTCAACACTCTTCTGATCAAGTGGTAATATACGGGCTGCTGTAGAGCAAGAGCCCGTGCCAGCACAAGGCTGGCTGAATCTCAGTAGTAAGTGGTAATAATAAAAGTAGTACTAGTAATGGTAACTGTTATATAAGTACACTATCAACAGCACTACCATCGCTACCAGTGAAACATATGCTAATACCATTAAAAATGCCATCAGTACTATTAACAAAACTTAAACAAATGGAAAATATATAAATGCTGCTGTCATTAACACTATTATGACTGCTAGTATCACTAACGCTACTATCACTGTAACTGTCATTAGTATTATCATCACTACTGCTATCACCAGTATCACTTGCACCATTACTGGTACTACTATAAATACTACTGTCATTAATACTCTCCTTCATATACATAACAAACCCATGGACCTAGCTGTTGTGCATGTCAAAAGAAGAGTTGGACAAAATAACCCGAGAATGTCCTGTGACGATTAACGGCAAAATTAATTGCTAACATTTAAAATAAACAGTTTTTGTTCTAATCCTTACCAATATCTTAAAGACAAATGATGATATTACTAATGACCATTCGGCAGACTATGGCATCTCGTCCCCGGGAGAAGTTTCAGGAGCGTTGGTTAGTATATTTGGCTTTCCTGTTGTCTATCGAAGGGTCATAGGTAACCTAACACCTAATTAACCAAAAATAGTTAAACATATATCTCATGGTTATTGCTTACACAGCAGAGCAAGCCTGCTGTAAATTACAAGCGCTGCCTCAAGGTAAGTACCCAGCCGTTACTTATTTTTTCTAACGCTAAGAGGCTGAGACAGGCAATGCTATGCCCACATTAAGCTCAGCTCTGTGAAAGCAAAGGAAGAAAAGAAGGGGAGAAGTTAAGGAACAGTATTTCTCAGGTGATGACTCATTAGCCTCTTAAAAAGCTGCAAACTGAATGACTCAGGAAACCTGACGGGGGCAGTTTCACGATTTAGATGTGAGGGGGATCAATGGGTTATAAAATTGGTTTATCGTGAATTCACTGTTTCTGGTTATATATATATATATATATATATATATATATATATATATATATATATATATATATATATATATATATATACATATATACGTAGTTGACCTACCCGGCGCTGCCCAGGAAAACTCTGAAGGACTCCAAAATATTTTCCTGCACCACCTTGTGCTGACTGTCCCTTTTATCCAGATATTACTGTTCTAACTGTCCCTTTTATCCAAATATTACTGTTCTGACTGTCCCATTTATCCAAATATTACTGTAGTGACTGTCTCATCTATCCACGTATTACTGTACTGACTGTCCCATTTATCCAGGTAATACTATACTGACTGTTCCATTTATCCAGTCATTACTGTGGTGACTGTCCCATTTATCCAGTCATTGCTGTGGTGACTGTCCCGTTTATCCAGATGCTACTGGGGTGAATGTCCCTTTTCTCAAAACATTTCTGTGGTGAATGTCCCATTTATCCATGTATTACCGTGCTGCCTGACCTTTTTATCCAGGTATTACTGTGCTGACTGTTCCTTTTATCCCGGTATTACTGTGCTGACAGTCCATTTTATCCAGGTATTACTGTGGCGGCTGTTCATTTTATCCAAACATTACTGTGGTGACTGTCCCCCAGGGATTAAAGTGCTATCTGTCCCTTTTATCCAGGTATTACTGTGCTGACTGTCCCTTTTTTCCAGGCACAACTGTGGTGACTGTCCGTTTTATCCAGACATTACTATGGTGTCTGTCCCATTTAACCCCCACTAAACCTCAACACACCCCCACTAAACCTAAACACACACCTCCACTAAACCCAAAACACAAACCTTGATACAGTATGATTAATCACAGGAAAGTAAGGCGTATTCAATACTATATTCCTATGGCATCGCGTACAAGAAATGAGGTACGATAAACTCGTACAGTTTAATTACCACATAAGTTACAAAGGGGAGGGGTATGGGGCGAAGGGGTAGGGGTACGGGTTTGAAACCTACCCTATCATCTAAGTTGGATCAAATGATGGCCACCTGCCAAATTTTGTCTAGATCGGTCAAGCTGTTATCACATAAATTACAAATGGAAGGGGAAGGGGTTCGGGTTTGAAACCGACCCTATTTCTAAGCTGGGTTAAATGATGGCCACTTGCCAAATTTTGTCTAGATCGGTCAAGCGGTTCGGATTTCTATAGCGCACAAAGCTACAAATATACAAACATACACATATACAACCATTCACTTATATATATATATATATATATATATATATATATATATGTATATATATATATATATATATATATATATATATATATATTAATTATATATATATATATATATATATATATATATATATATATATATATATGACCAGCCACAAGTGCTAGTACCACAGGTCATCAAATGGCTCATAATAGGCCCACATTCTACATACAATGTAGAACAAATTTCTTTAAATCAAATTTCGCACCATATTGTGTGTGAATAAACCAATTTACACTAAATCTTAATGTGAGAGGACTTCGAAAAACAAAAACAGATTTACTAATCAGTAGATACGAACCTTTTTTTCTAGTTTTCAATAAAGGCTGATTAAATCTTAATGTGAAAGAACTTTGAAAAACAAAACTAGATTTACTAATCATTACATAAAAACACGTTTTCTAGCTTTAAATAAAAGGCTGATTAAATCTCAATGGGAGAGAACTTTGAAAAACAAAACTAGATTTACTAATTATTACATAAAAACATGTTTTCTAGTTTTAAATAAAAGGCAGATTAAATCTTAATGCGAGAGAACCTTGAAAACAAAATTAGATTTACTAATTATTACATGAAAACATGTTTTCTGGTTTTGAATAAAAGGCAGATTAAATCTTAACGCGAGAGAACTTTGAAAAACAAAACTAGATTTACTAATCATTAGATAAAAACATGTTTTCTAGCTTTAAATAAAAGGCTGATTAAATCTCAATGGGAGAGAACTTTGAAAAACAAAACTGGATTTACTAATAATTAGATAAAAACATGTTTTCTAGCTTTAAATAAAAGGCTGATTAAGTCTCAATGGGAGAGAACTTTGAAAAACAAAACTAGATTTACTAATCATTGCATAAGAACATGTTTTCTAGTTTTAAATAAAAGGCAGATTAAATCTTAATGTGAGAGAACTTTGAAAAACAAAACTAGATTTACTAACCATTAGATAAAAACATGTTTTCTAGTTTTGAATAAAAGGCAGATTAAATCTTAATGCGAGAGAACTTTGAAAAACAAAACTAGATTTACTAATAATTAAATAACATGTTTTCTAGTTTTAAATAAAAGGCAGATTAAATCTTAATGCGAGAAAATTTTGAAAAACGAAACTGGATTTACTAATCATTAGATACGAACATGTATTCTACCCTCAAAAAAAAAGGTCAAATTAAATCTCAAAACATTTTTCAACCAAACCGAAAGAGCTATGGTGCTTTCGGGTGGGCAGAAAATGCCGATCTCTTAATCTACGACCACGGAACTGAGTCAAAACACCAATAGGGAAGACATATGCATTCGGTCTGTCACATTGCTTTACCACAAGGCCTATTGTGTCCTATATCCTTTTATCCATTCTCCCGGAAATTCTAGCCCGGGGAGGGGGGTGACAAGGGGGGTGGGGGAGAAGGAAAAAAAAAGGAGGCTTGAAGGGGGGGAAGGGAGTTGGAGGGCTAGAGGGATGGAGGACTGAAAGGAAAGGGAGAGGGAAGTTGGTCCTACATCTCAAAAATAAGATATAAAAAAAAATAAATCTGTTGTATGGAACACGTGGTTGGCCATCATGTTATTGTGCCGATCGATCGATAACTTATCGACAGAAGGTCGACGGGGAATATAGAGAAAATTGGGGGAAAATGTCATCGTGACAATTGACACGTTTCCACAAAATGAGTCGAGTTGGCCAGCGATGATGGCGGCTTATTTTGGGGAATAAATTGGCCTTCATAGGTATCGGAGCGGAGCGAGACTTATTTTTGTGGTTCTTTTGATTTCAGCTGACAGATATATAT
>NC_089791.1:24560887-24588387 GCF_040412425.1 Macrobrachium rosenbergii | reverse complement strand
CAGTCATTATTAATTACTACTAATGCAAAAGAGGATAATATATATATATATATATATATATATATATATATATATATATATATATATATATATAAAACTTAGAGGACGTGGTGTCGGTATCAGAAAGGAGGACATTGGACGAATAATGAATCTAATTTATTTCGTTTTCTCTTACTTGTGCTCAGATTATCAAATGCTGAAATCATATAAAAAAACTGACACGATTTAAAAGTTCATGTACTGTGCCATAAAAACGAACCTCCACATATTATTGACTTCAACTAATATTATTTAAATTGTTCTATGATGACCAGTGATGACCTTAACAAACGCAATCATGCGGATAAATGAACAATAACTTCTTTCTTCTTCTTCTTTTAACGTGCTTTTTTCCCATTTTTGTATGGGGTAAGCACGATGCCTTCTTTGAAGGACTTTTGATTTGGCTTTGGGGTACACCTGTGGTCTCGATCGGCTGCCCTGCCTGACATCGCTTAGACCCCGGTAGCGTGTTTCATGTATCATACCCGACCCAACGCCCTTTCTTCCCAGCAGCGAGAAGTTATTGCGCGGGTATGGCGAGAGTTCGAGACGTGAGATGTTTGTTATGTTTTAGAAGGTGTTGTAGTGGCTTTGTTTTGTGTGTATTTAGTCTGTAACATCCATTTGCTTTTTAAGCAAAACCTATCCGTTGATTACATATATAATCCCGGATGTCTACACGGATAGCAAAGTGTCTGCCTCTCTTGATCAGTCGGCTGCGGATTTGAACCCGCGCCACAGACCTCTACGAAGTCCGAAGCTGCTGAATATAGAATTTAGGCCAAAGGCCAAGCACTGGGACCTATGAGGTCATTCAGCGCTGAAACGGTAATTGACAGGAAAAGGTTTGAAAGGTTAACAGGAGGAAAACCTCGCAGTTGCACTATGAATCAATTGTTAGGAGAGAGTGGAGAGTAAGATGGAAGAAAGAGAATATGAAAGGAAGTAGAGTAAATGGAACGAAAGGGGTTGCAGCTGCTAGGGGCCGACGGCACGTCGCAAAGACCCTTAAGTAACGCCTACAGTGCACCACATGAGGTGCACTGACGGCGCTAACCCCCTACGGGGTAAATGAATAATAAGTCCATGTCATCATCTGCGCCCAATTTCCTTCCGCGTTGAAATGCAGACGGAAATAATAAAGGAAAAACGCAAAGACGAACGTGAAGAAAATGAAGGACAACGAGCGTATACGGCAGCCCCAAAATACAAGTCGTTTTCACAAGTCGGCAGTTTGCTCCTGGTAGCAACGAAAACATGTCGTTATTCCAGAGAAAAATAATTTCATGACAGGTCTGCAAGCAAACACGTTAGAAAATGCAGTCAAAACAGCCCCCGCTATTTTCATGGATGGGAGACGAGGCAAATTCTTTTATCTGCAGGTACGAAAGGAACGCAACCGCATTGCTATTGTCAATATTGTTATTATCATATATAATATCATTACTGAAAGACGTTTTCACTCTTAAAGAAACAATCACGTATATTAAAAAATAATTACGTAACCTATAATCTTCAATTTCCAGTGTTATCATATATATCATCGTTACTGGCAACAGATTCTTTATTAAACAAATCACATACATTAAAGAAATAGTTACCTAACTAATAATCATTCAGTTTCCAGTGTTATTATCATATATATTATCGTTACTGGCAACAATTTCACTTTTAAAAAATCACATATATTAAAGAAATAGTTACATAACTAATAATCATTCAGTTTTTAGTGTTATTATCATAAACATTATCATAACTGGCAACAAATTCATTTTAAAAAAATCACATACATTAAAGAAATAGTTGCGCAACTAATAATCATTCAATTTCCAGTGTTATTATAAATATATTATCATTACTGGCAACAAATTCATCATTAAAAAACCACATACTTTAAAGAAATAGTTACATAATTAATCAACAGTTTCCAGTGTTATTATTATAAAAAAATCACATACATTAAAGAAAAAGTTACGTAACTAACAATCATTCAGTTTCCAGTCAGATTTCCCACCAATTTCCTCGTTGTTTCCATCTTTCACCAAAGGCTTTCGCGCAACCAGCTCCTTTAACCACCGCCCTTATTAGCTGCATCAGCAAATGGAGAAGCGGTGGAAGTAGTAAGGGCGCCCCATTAATACTTTTTTTATGATATTTTCCCTTTTGAGACCACTGCAGAAGTTGGTGTTTTTTGAGGCAACTTTTGCCATGGACGGCGTAGGAAAAGTTCAGAAGCTCAAACATTTTCTTTTTCGTGTCTGTGTGACTTTGGCTTTCGGGTCGTTTTTGTCCGCCAATTCTGTCCCGAGACGGACTTCTGTGTCACGGCGTTATTGTGAATTACTGCCATTTTCCAGTTTCAGAGTCCGTCTGTTCCAGGAAAGAATACTTGAAAAGGATTTGTTGTTTACTGATTATTATCCCTTTTTCCTTGCTGATTTTAACATTAATTTCGCATTCCCTACGTTGATATGACATAATTCAATTGTGCATTGCACTTTCACGCTCGTCATCTACTTTCTAAAAGCAATTTGACTATGAGCCAAAGGGCTCACCTAATACACCTCGCTGTATGGTAGGATTCTGATCAGTAAGGACAGAGGACGGTAGGAATGATAAGGGAAGACCATTGTAAGTTTAGACAAGACTGTGGATCAAGTGTTTATTATGGAACCAATTATGCGATTAATTTTCCAATACCTTTCTTTACACGCCTTTGGACGCTATTGTGGTCTTACCCTGACTCTAGGGCCATCGTTGAAAAAAAATTAATCTACATTTCATCAGATTTTTGAACAGTAATCTGACAAAATGTAGCCCTGATCTTAAAGAATTGTTAAATATTTTTCCAATACATTCCTGTATAAAACGTTGGAGGGCCACTATTGTGGCCACACCCTGGCCTATGGGGTCATGGTTTTGATAAACTCATACTACATTAGACTGATTACGTATCAGTTTTACAAACTGTAGCCCCGTTGTTCTTGAAAATAACATTCCAAAAGATATTTACCACGTATAAGTAAAACCTTACAGCATTACTGTGGTCCCATCCTGGCCCTAGGAGCTATGATTTGAATAAAATTGAATCTACAATACATAAGAAGACTTTCATCTAAATCATGTCATTTCTGACCAGTAATTTTAAACAAGATTGTAAATGATCTTACCCTATTTTCATTCATTCTTGAGTATCTACCATTGGAAGGGCCCCTCTTCACCCATCTGAATAAATCTGAATATCCTTTACCCAAGGATACTCTGGGTCAACTTTGACTGAAACCGATCCAGTGGTTCTGGATAATTACATGCAGACGGACGACGGAAAATCTCGTATAAGACAAGTTCAAACGCTTTGAGCTCACGTGAGGTTAGAAGTCTGAAGTGGTCATAAAAAAGTTTCTCCCTCTCCCATTCTCCTGATTAATACGTCTATTCTCTATCATTATGGTTACACTATTCTGCCCTGGTGAAAGTAAAGAAATATTTTCTGAAGTAAAACCATATGGCAATATTATTCAACGATTCAAAAAGTTTCGAACTTAAAAAAAATATATATATATATGCACGTATACACACACACACACACACACACACACACATATATATATATATATATATATATATATATATATATATATATATATATGTGTGTAGAAGAGAGAGAGAGAGAGAGAGAGAGAGAGAGAGAGAGAGAGAGAGAGAGAGAGAGAGAGAGAGAGAGAGAGACGAGTAGAAAATTTTACTTCGTAAACTGCAACCCTCTCTCACTCGTCCATACGACTGCTTCTATCTCATACCACAAGAAGTAAAGAATCTGACTGAACTTACCACGTATAAGTTAATTCAAACCAACAATTAATAAGCATTGAATAAGCATCGAAAGTATGAAAAAAATTATGACGGTAAAAAAAAAAAAAAAAAAAAAAAAAAAGGAGGCGGAGAGTTTGGGGCCCTCGCAATTATTGGTGCTATAAAGCAAATGATTCGTTCCGGGTCATCGCTCCGAAATGAACCGGAACGATGCCGAGATGAAGCACAAAATTAAACGTCCATAAAAACGATAAATGCTTGAAATCGACTTCGGCCGAAAAACATAAATATCAGCCTTTTAAACGGCGACAGGGTTTCGCAGAATGAAATCGATGACATTAGTAGGCTTGGCTGTCGTCATGCTCAGCGACTATTTTTGGGTAGTCCCCAGATAGACTGCCCATCTAATGGAATAAATACTCAATTGAAAGAGCTTTAGGAGAACTATTAATTATCAGAAAAATTCGTGCAGGTTTGTTTCCCTCGTAAATGTCGATGAGCACAGGTGGTGGTGTACGGTATATTTTTCAAAACCGTCCATTTTATTCTGGGTCTCTCTGTTTACCCTGCAGGCTAATAATGTCACAATATTCTTGGAGTAATCTGTTACGTTTCTAAATGTGTAAGTTTCGTCCTTTTTAATTCTTTACTTTTTACGTAAACACACAAACATTACACACATACATATAAAATATATACATAAATATGTACATATATATATAGGTATATATATACATATTATATATATATAGATATATGTAATATATATATATATATATAATATATATATATATATATATATATATATATATATATAATGCACATTAAAATGCGTCGAAAAACAGGAGGAAATAAATTAGTTTAGAGCTCGTCGTAGTAGCTACATGTAAAATGTAATGAAAACATTATTTCTAATAGCAATGAACACCACTGAGCACTACAGATCCCATTTAGAGATTATTTCCCGGCCCTCTGAAAGGATTACATGAGATTAAATCAGGCCACGTACGGCAGGCGAGTAGAAAAAATAAAGAGATCATTTGCGAGGTTTAAATCTTCCAATCTGACAAGAGAAAATAAGGTAAATATGTCCTTGATAATAAGATAACGGAAATAACAATATGAAAAGAGAAGAGACTGGTTAGATACTAATAACAATGGGGATAAAGAAAAGCAATTGAACCGTCAATTATGGTGACAACAGTATGATCTGAAAAGGCGACCTTTGCTAAAAAGAAATAAGGTCGGGTTGCCAGAATTAATAAAAACGGTCGGGTTACCTGAATTAATAAATAAGGTCAGGTTACCAGAATTAATCGACACTGAGAGTAGAGGAAATACAGCTACTTCAAGGTGGAAAGACAACAAAAGTTAAGGTTGCAAAAATATTCCATCTACAGAAAGTAGACCTTTGCAAAAAAAAAATAATAAAAAAATAAGTCGGGGGGGAGAAGTTATCAGAAATCATCACTTTACTATAGCAAGAGCAGAAGAACAGCAGGTTCCTTGAAGGCTGAATGAGGCCAAAGTTCAAGAAAGCAGAAGCACAAAGATTCCAGCTGTTTCCTTCAATCATTTTCGTTCGTAATTGGCAAAGATCAAGCGTTCTTCGTTGCCTTTAAATCACTTCTAATTACCAGCTTCACAATCAGTACAGCAGCTTCCATTGAGCGCTAATGTTCAGCAAAAGCAATCACAAGCAACCCAGCCACAGTGGCTGTGTTAAATTTAATTCATGCTCACATGTCACCTCATGATGCGCGTGAAATTCGAGACTTGAAGTCTTCCGCAACGTTCCACACTCTCCCAACATTATCTAGCTATCATCTGATATATTTAACATTCAGAGATGTCAAGAACAGTCGAGCAATATTCTGAAATCTCATGGAAAGCCCGGTGCTACCATGCACTTTCACCTAAACATTCAGCTTTGTCATAACTAATTATCTTCCTGTGTAATAATTAACCATACCTGTAATCTTATTTATGCTATTCGACGTTATTCTGATTGCCTGCATTAATGATCGAGGGGAGAAAACATTTCAAAATCACATATCTCATAACATTCTAAAAACTGTTTTGCAGGTTCCATCATAACAGATATCTCCCTGATTTTCTATATATCTAAAGAGACCTTCAAATTACATTTTGATGTACTTCCGGAACTAAATGCTCTCTTTCTCTCTCTCTCTCTCTGTCTCTCTCCCTCCTCCATTTCTTTTCAATTCCACTGAGATTATTTCTGCTCCCTTTTGGCTCCCCATCGTGTCATTGTTAACCATAATCTTCACCCCCTACAAAACTCCCTGCTCCTGGCAGTACCTGAGTTACAGCTGCCCATGTAATAACCCCCCTCCCCTCCCCTTTCCCCTCCATTATCCCCCCTGCTCTATTATCACCCCTACTCATTGCCCCACCACTGTCGCCTGTCCGTCCGCACGCGCCCATGTGTTTCTGACGCAACATACACAGCTTTTGTTTATGGGCTAATGGTTTTCTTATAGCTGCTTTCCTTTAATCTTTATATTTTTATTTTTTATTAACTTCTTTTTATGTCCTGTTAATTATTTTTCTGTAGGGGAGAAAAGGGGTTCTCCTCTTACAGAAATTTCTCGTTTTCTTTTTGTCAGGGCCACTCAACTTTTTTCTGGTCTTCTAACTATATAATTTTTTTTCACATAACATTTCTTGTACCTATTTTCCTTTTTATTTTTATTTTTTTTTTACTTTTAGTGACAGATCTTTCGCCGGGATTCATTTCCTCCGTATTGTCATACTTTCCTGCCCGTTTTTTTTTTTTTTTTCCTGAACGTCATCTTCCTTTTTCTAGTCTTCAAACTTCACAATTTTTTTCACAACATCTATTGAACCTATTTCCTTTTTTATTTTATTTTTTTTTTACTTTTGTAATAGATCTTTCACCGGGTTTCATTTCCTCTGTATTGTCATACTTTCCTGCCATTTTTTTTTTCTGAAAGTCATCTTCCTTTTGCCGTCTAAAACATTTATAAATTTTCTTTTTAATTATACGGCAGATAGAGTTGTCAACCATATGCCCCTTTCTTGCCCATATCCGATAGAACCAAATGAAAAAAGGGAAAAGGGGACACGGAACAAGGAAGAGAATCCCACAGCCTTGAATTAAAGCGAAACTAGTCATTACCAGAACTATCATTATCGATATTGTAACCAAGTTCCCCTCAGCAGAAATATCCAAAAACCATGAAGAAAAGGTCCAAACTTTTGAAATCACAAGAGAATAATAAATACAGTACATGAATGAACGTAACCTACTAAGCGTTTCAGGGACCGCGACTAATCGTTTTTCTCAAATATCTTTCAAACTAATTATTTGATCGAAATGGTACTATGACACAGTGTAGAAGACACCTCCCGCTACATTTTGGTAATATAGTGGATTGTCAAATGGTGTTAGTTAATGCGATTACTCGTGACTTTTAAAGGCAAAGTTGCATGAGTCAGCACGCCTAAACTACGCAATCGAACGTCCGCTATCCCCCATAGACAGAAAAGGGGGGGGCGGAGATGGGGAGGCGAGGAAAGTGGGTTGAGGGAGGGACGAGGAGGGGAAGGGAGAGGGAGAGACGGGATGGGGATAAAGGACGTTCGAATGCATAGTTTGGCAATGCTTGGCAACACCTTGTAAGTCAAGAGTAAACGCCTTGACTAAAATCATTTGACAATGCACTATATTATCAAAAAAATTAGCGGGAGGTGTCTTGTACACTGCGTCAAAGTACCATTTCGATCAAATAATCAGTTTGAAAGACATTTGAGAAAAACGATGACTCGCGGTCCCTGAAATGGATAGTAGACAAGAGAATCACAAACACACGAATGGAAGAAACCTAGACAAGAGAATAATAGAATAAAAACAGAATTAAGCTGACAGTTATAACGCATCACCGTCCCCTGTAAGGCTCCCAATTACGTACAGGGTTATCGGTCCTAGAATTGAGGCTTTCGTCTGACGCACTTATGACAAATAGAGTGGAAAGTCTATCATCTGGCGATGAATGGTACGATGGCTCTTGAAATTGGATATCGTGCCGTTAACTCGAACGAAAGTGGAGGCCATCTCGATTTAAAATCTCTCAGGTAAAACAAGGCGGAATAAATGGAAAAACGAAAGCAATTACGGAAAACGATATGTGAAAAATGGCGAACGATGATGAACAAATTGAAATGAATTGTGGGGAGTTCCTTCTCGATCCTCCTATAAAATCATGACAATAGAAAGTTATTTAGTACATTATAAACTATCTTTTGCGCGTTCGTAGTCGTAAAATTATTTTGAAACAACTCCCATTATGGATAGATTTTATAAATTTTATAGGTATGGAATCCAACTACTTGATCTGGGAGTTTTAAACAACAGAAAAGAACTAAATGACTCATCATGTTGGACTTTTTTTATGGTAACAACAAAAGCAGCAAATGAATTTTGTGTTAGTGAAGAGAAGTCCAAAATACAAAAGGTTATGACACTGAAAAAATTAATAAGTTTGAGAACGTTACATAGCCTTCTGGCACCTGAGATGAACCACATACAAAATATAAAGGGTAACCACTCCAGTCACTCTAGAAAATATACAGGATAACTATTCCTGTCAATTATGCAGATGTAAAGGATAAGTACGGTCAAATTAGCAGAGATACGGGATAACTACTCCGGTCAATTATGCAGTTATAAAGGATAAGTACTATTAGTTATGAAAAGATGTAAGATAACTACTTTGGTCAATTGAACAAATATAAAAGATAGTACCCGAGTCAACTACGCCAATATAAAGGATAACTACTAAAGTCATTTGCATACATATAAGGGATGGCTACCCCGGCCAATTACGCAAATATATAAAGTATAACTACTAAAGTCAATTGTGCAAAATATAAAATAAATAACTAGTTCCTCATTGGGCGGGTGGTTTCCGTTCTCACAGTAAATTGCACAAATATAAAATATAATAACTCCAGTCAATTATGCAAGATTCAATTGAAACAATGAAAAATAAAACTTCAGAATCAACTTCTCCAATTTCATAGCTTTCATCTACACTGAAAATGGTAATTTTTTCTACAGTCCCCTCAGGTGGCCATTCGGCGCACGTAGCTTGTGATTCGAGCTCCATTATGTTCTGTGCACTTGCTTGTACAATAATTTCACGTCGCATATTTATTCCGCTTGTGTTTTGTATTTGTCTCCAATTACCATTTCGGAAAATTACCTCGTATTATTAATTTACGAATTGCGTATTTTAACCTTTTCTCAGATAGCTCCGTTCTGCACAGTGATCATTATTTTACCATTCTGATGAAGTAATTCCTATCGTACTACTGATTCCTTCTTAAAATGTAGACTTTTATACTAAAATTATGTTTTTTTCTCTCTCTCTCTCAACTTACTGATAATCATTCTTTACCTGAAATTCTCGGTTATTTCTTACACAAAATGTTTACTTTCTTAAGCGGTTATATCCGGAAATGACATGGCTTAACGTCACTGAAACCTACTTAGGTGCAACTTTTATTCTTTTAACAATCCATTTTTTATATTTTCTCCTCTTCATTGTACAAAAAGCCACCTGTATAAACAAATAACGCTACCTTTATAAAAAATATATCAAGAATATTTCGTCGGCATTTTCCCTATAAATATATCACAAACTCAATGCTCAACATTTACAGATATAAACCTGTTTTTCATCGTACATTCTCTTTTATCTCAGTGAATCAAAACCTTCACTTCATAGAGCACCGGCTCCTTTAAAAATCCCCCTCTCCGCCTTTCCTCTCGAGTACTCTTCCTCCCACCGATTACGTACTTCATTTTCCTCTCGTTCCCTTCCGAATGTAGCTTTCCTCCTCGAGTCCTGCCGAGGAGCGATGTAGGTCACTGGTTTCGCGGGCTGTGGACAATATTGCCTCGAGCTGAATACATTTGGGGAGCCCCATGGTGCACTGTCTGCAACTTTTCTTCTCTCTCTCTCTCTCTCTCTCTCTCTCTCTCTCTCTCTCTCTCTCTCTCGTCTGAACAGATTCTCAATTCAGTGAAAAGTAATGCATGTGCATTCCTTTGCAATATTGCAGCTAACATTCTTTTCTTTTCTTCTTCTTCTCCTCTCTTACGCGATGTGAGACGCGAGGATTTCTTTTTTTTTTTTTTTTTTATTTATGCTTTTGTAAAGGAAGACGATGTTTTGAATAGCGATTTCTTCTTATTGGTGTTTTCTTTCTCTCTCTCTCTCTCTCTCTCTCTCTCTCTCTCTCTCTCTCTCTCTCTCTCTCTCTCTCTCTCTCTCTCTCTCTCAAGGGAAACCGATTTTTTTATATTAACTCTCTCTCTCTCTGAAGAAAGACATCGATTTTTTTTTCTTATTAACTCTCTCTCTCTCTCTCTCTCTCTCTCTCTCTCTCTCTCTCAAGGGAAACCGATTTTTTCATATTAACTCTCTCTCTCTCAAGAAAGACATCGATTTTTTTTCATATTAACTCTCTCTCTCTCTCTCTCTCTCTCTCTCTCTCTCTCTCTCTCTCTCTCAGGGAAACTGATTTTTTCATATTAACTCTCTCTCTCTCTCTCAAGAAAGACATCGATTTTTTTCATATTAACTCTCTCTCTCTCTCAAGAAAGACATCGATTTTTTTTATATTAACACTCTGTCTGTCTGTCTCTCTCTCTCTCTCTCTCTCTCTCTCAAGAAAAAACCGATTTTTTGTTCATATTGGCACTCTTTTTGTTTTTCCTTTTATTTAAAAAAAAAGCCTAAAAAGAATTTTCTAAGAAAAAACCTTATGAAAAAAGACATTCATTTCCGCATTACGATATTTTCACATAGTGTCCTTTGGCTTTCTTTAAAAAGAAAGTAAGAGAGATCTGAATAACATTACGTCCCAAAAGGCTTCGCTCAAGATACGTTCAAGTGACTTCCACTACTTCAAAGCCCTTTTTCTCCTTACTGTTATGTAATAACTTAGCTTCGTTTTAAAACGCGACAAGTTCGGCAAAAAAAAAAAAAAAAAAAAAAAAAAAACGCTTTCACAGCCCTTACCAATAAAAGTCTTTCCCCGGCGTATTTATTAGGCGTCGTACGATAAAATAAAATCTTTACATTACCCGGAACTGACGGTTGTATTAATCCTTCGTTTTACCTTTCTTTCTCTCTCTCTCTCTCTCTCTCTCTCTCTCTCTCTCTCTGAAGACATCGATTTTTTTTTCATATTAACTCATTCTCTCTCAAGACAGGCATCGATTTTTTTTATATTAACACGCTCTCTCTCTCTCTCTCTCTCTCTCTCTCTCTCTCTCTCTCAAGAAAGGCATCGATTTTTTTAATATAAATTTTGTTAATATAAACTTTTCAAAATATTTTTTTATATCAAAACTCTCTCTCTCTCTCTTTAAGAAGGACATCGACTTTTTCATATCGACTCTCTCTCTCTCTCTCTTTAAGAAGGACATCGACTTTTTCATATTGACTCTCTCTCTCTCTCTTTCTCTCTCTCTCTCTCTCTCTCTCTCTGAGAGTTTTTTCCCCTTTTGTAGCCTTCCCTTATCGCCTTTGAGAGCCTTCATCTTTCCGCCATTCGATGAAATGTTTAGATTTATCATTAAACCCGATGAAACCACGATCCCGAAACAATGAAAAAATACTCGCCACTTCAGCATCATCTTTGCTAAATAACGCACCGGGACCCCTTTTGAAGTGACTATTCTCCCCCTTTATTTCCCCTCTAATTTTATCCCATTTAACAAACGCCAAATAAAAACTACCACGCGAATCACGTCCATATACCACCGTCGCCTAACGAATTCATCACGACCCTTTAAACGTCGTTATTCTTCACTACATCCTTCCTTCATTCCCGTTCTTTATTTATCTCTTTCTTTCTTTCTGGCGATTCATCCGCTCGTAGCGTTTCCCCTCAGACGAAACCCTCGGCGGATGCCGGTTACGGTACCGTCTTGTCGCCGCTGCGATCATCCGGGGCCGACGGAGACACGGTTTTGGCGAATGGAGGAGATTTACGTTTTTCAAAAAGGCCATCTCGCCACTTGGCCATTAGGCGAATTACCCGGACCACTTCTTAAAAGGATTAACCTCGGGATTTATTAGCCAACATTTCAATGTGTTGGATGGTTTAAACTCACGGGATATCGTTAAGATATTCGCCTGAGACATGCTCAAGTTTATTTCTTGGAGATATACACTACACATACACACACTTTCTTTTTCTTTCCTTTTACTTTTACCGTGCTTTTTTCATATTTGTATGGGGTAAGCACGATGCCTTCTTTTGAAGGACTTTGATTTGGCTTTCGGGCAGACCGTAGTCTCGATCGGTTCCCCTGCCTGCCATCGCTTAGACCCCGGTAGCGTATGTACATGTGTTGTACCAGTCACCAGCGCCCTTTCTCCCAGCAGCGAGAAGTTGTTGAGCGGTTAGGTCGACGGTCGATGTGAGGTGTCTTGTTATGCATTTAGGAGATGTTGAACTGGCTTTGTTTGTGTGTATTAGTCATAACACCCATTTGCTTTTAAGCAAACCTATCCGTTGATTACATACATAATCCCAGGATAGCAAAGTGTCCGCCTCTCAGACGGTCGGCTACGGATTTGAACCCGCGCCACAAACCTCTATGAAGTCCGAAGCTGCTGCTCTAACCAACTTGGCCATATGTATACATACATATATAACTTCAGGATTCAGTTTTCTTATAGGACTGACTTTCACATTCTTTTCCTAGAGAAACACTGAATCATGAAATATATTTATATTTATATATATATATATATATATATATATATATGTACATACATATATATATATATATATATATAAATATATATATATATATATATATATATATACATATATACATACACATATATAAATAACATAAATAACAAAGGATTCAGTTTTTCTTTTAGGACTGACTTCCACATTCTTTTCGCATATATTTACGAATTTGTCTTGCGAATAAAATTACATACTTTCCTTCAATGTGAGGAACTATTCTTCTCGATAACACTTAAAAACTCTTCTTGGATATTTTCCAACAGCAGGGGTGTTGATGATACTGATAAAATAGTCACACGCTTTATGCCACACAACTCAATGTAGATGATAATGAATATGACAACTTATTTTATACAGCATGAGAAATACCCCCACTCAGTTATAATAAAAAAGGGCAATATTTCTCTCTAAAATGAATATTAGCAGCATATAATGATAAAAGATGGGACAACTTTTCCGGCAAGAAGAGTAACACCGACTATATAATGATAAAAGGGGCCATATCAATCATACAAGGAAATGCTAAATTAGAAAGTACACCCCGGCGTTCATTTTCATTCTCAATTAAAGAAGAAATTGATGGTTCGTGTTAAAGATAATCGTTTTTCTTTGTCAAATGCCTTGTTTAGAATAAACTTTTTCATGATTTCTATGGCTTTTAATTTTTCTGTAAAAGGAAACTATTGTGCCGGCTGTGTCTGTCCGTCCGCACTTTGTCTGTCCGCCCTCAGATCTTAAAGACTACTGAGGCTGGAGGGCTGCAAACTGGTATGTTGATCATCCACCCTCCAATCATCAAATATACCAAACTGCAGCCCTCTAGCCTCAGTAGTTTTTATTTTATTTAAGGTTAAAGTTAGCCATAATCGTGCTTCTGGCAACGATATAGGATATGCCACCACCGGGCCGTGATTAAAGTTTTGTGGGCCGCGGCTCATACAACAGTTTACCGAGACCACCGAAAGATAGATCCATTTTCGGTGGCCTTGATTACACGCTGCAGCGGCTGTACAGAAAACTCGATTGCACCGAAGAAACTTCGGAGCATTTTTTACTTGTTTTTTTTTCCTCTCCTTTTGGGTTGAAGAGCGTAAGAAGCATTGAATAATCTTTATACGGTACGCGTTCTCCTGAGCCGTTCCTATTAAAAAAAAATGCGAAACGTTTAGCAACATAGAGCTTGATAGAGCTGGGCCAAATGTCTTCTTACTTAAAGGATATTTCGCTTTGTCTTTTCTTCGCATGCTACATTAGGCTGTATAGTGTCCTTATTCCTCTAAAACTAAGGAATACTCACTCTGTACAAATTATACAAGAGAGAGCAAGCCTAAACAGTCGATCTTTCGACGACTGCGAATTAAAATATCGAACATGCTGATTTCTCTGTTCTTACATTCTAAGATTGGTTTCTATACTCAGGGAAGCTTTTGGTATCACTTAAGAAAGAGAACCCACAAACTATCATCACACTCTATTTATCGTGGTGCTTGAGACAATGTGTGTCCTTTGCCACTTTGAGTGTATTTAAAGAAAAAATGTATACATGTGTATATATGTGTAACTGAATCACGAAAATATGGAACGTGATATATATAGTATATAATTATATATATAAGGAAAGAGAAATATATATATATATCGTGGCATCGTATTTACATATGTATACATATATACATTATATGTATCACCATAAAAAGAGATTTAAACAAGTTGTTCTTTTATAATATATTTTGGTGGTCAGTCACCTCTTTAAATAATCTTTTAATTGTCCTGTCCTCTTATTTGATCCTATTCTTGAACTTTATCGATTACATAATTGTTCAACTGTGTTGGATTCCAGTACATATTTTTTCCTTTGTAATCCCCATCTGTCATTTAAACTGAGCTGGTTTGTAAATACTTATTTTCATATTTCTTCAGTCTGCTAAGTAAAGGGCGACAGTCGAAAGGTTTTACTCCAAAGTATCTTCCCTTCGTATATTTTGTCTTTATTTATATACACACACACCATATTTTATGTTTCAGTTATATATACATACATATATATACATATATATACATATATATATATATATATTATATATATATATATATATATATATATATATATATATATAGATATATAGAGAGATAGATATATATATATATAAGAGAGAGAGAGAGAGAGAGAAAATATTGCATCTGCCAACGACAAAATCACTGGAAGTGCTTTCTGACACACTTGAAAATACTAACTCAAGAATTTAGGTCTCTACTTCCTCGTACACAACGCAGCAGCTAAATTCATTCGCGATCTGGATGGAGTGGGAAGTAGGTTCTCAACTGGTCTCAGCAATCTAGAACTGACTGTTAACTCCTCTCCCGTCCCTCCCACCCACCACCCGATCGTTGGCTGACAAATGGACCTCAAGCTGATGATCAATGACTTTTAGATTACGGCTCCTGGTCTAAAGACAAAGAGATTTGTGACTATGCGGATTGCTAAGATGATCAGTGAGGGAGATAAAGACTTATATTGCCAGTCCTCACAAACCCCAACCATATATAGTTTTTCTGTTTTTATAACAGATATCTTCTTTTTTGTATACCATTACCATCTGTTACTTCTTTCTAATGAACGCCATATTCTTTGGAAGCTTGAATTTCAAGTCAATGGCCCCTGTGGTGGGCTTGTTCCATGTGAATAGGGTTCATCTTCGAATAATAATAATAATAATAATAATAATAATAATAATAATAATAATAATAATAATAATAATAATAATAAACGCAAACGATCCTTATGGGTCTTTGGACCTTGGGTATGTCTATAGCCTCAAGAAATACTTTTCACGATGGCATTCATGATTTTGTCATGATGTATAATACTGTAATGTATGATTTATTCTTCTCTTCCGGAGCCTCCTTATATCAGAGATTTAAGTTTTTTAAGAAATATCTAAGTAAACAGGTTCTCTCTCTCTCTCTCTCTCTCTCTCTCTCTCTCTCTCTCTCTCTCTCTCTCTCTCTCTCTTCAAATGTAAATCTTTTTACCCTTTTTTTCTATTAATAAGTGAACTTCACATTTTTTCTACAGCGAACAAATTTACACTAGGCTAAATGTATTAGTTCCTTAGTAATGGAACCAGGAGAACGTTCACGTCTTCCCACTGAATGTACTTGACGTTTAAACATATTGTATAACGTATTATAATATATATATATATATATATATATATATATATATATATATATATATATATATATATATATATATGTATTTATACATACAAATATATATGTATGTACGTGTATATATATATATATATATATATATATATATATATATATATATATATATATATATATATATATATACACACACATACATATACAGTCTGTCATTAATGTTACACATGACGCTTCTGTGCGCACTTTCAAGTATTTAGGCGCTAACAACTCAAAATCTCAAATTCATTTCACCTTGGGAATAAAGTCACAATGAAACGGAATTATATGTGTGTACCTACCCTGGTCGAGATAGGAACCCAAGTCTTTTCTGGTTGATAAAGAAAAGGGTAGGTATACTTTTCACAAATAATAACCTTTGGGTGTAACTTATTACCAAGGAGTGGCGAATTCGATATTTACCGGTTATTTTGGACATACCATTTGAATACATATTATAACAACTAAAAAATGCGCCGAAGTCTCTTCGGCGCAATCGAGTTTTCTGCACAGCGTATGAAACTCTGAGCCACGGACCTTGAAACTCACAGCCGCGGCTCATGAACCTTTCAGCCATGGCCCGGTTGTGGCTTGTGTTGTTGGGACGTATAGCGGTGCCAGACGCTCGATTATGGCTAACTTTAACCTTAAATTAAATAAAAACTACTGAGGCTAGAGAGCTGTAACTCGGTATGCTTGATGACTGGAGGGTGGATGATCAACATACCAATTTGCAGCCCTCTAGCCTTAGCAGTTTTTAAGATCTGAGGGCGGACAGAAAAAGTGTGGACGGACAGACAAATAGCCATCTCAATTTTCTTTTACAGGAAAATAAAAATGCGTGAAACGTCATTCATATGCAAATATATCCACAACTTTACAAATACAAACATCCTTACTCCAGGTTTCGAGCCAAAAAAAAAAAAATGAAGAAAAATATATTAAATACAACAAACAGACTAAAACGTTCAACACTTAGTTTCTGTTGATACAACCCGATGAAAAATGGCTCAGAAATCCGTGGTCGCGGCGAGAATGATTAGGGATTAATCCCAACTCCAAAACATAAACAAATAAACTGTTTACAAAAACACTGTCGAGGTGGATGCGTGGTTTTGAAGTTCTGATTAACTCTAATATGAAGTTACGGTGATGTCTGTGACACGTACGCGAACAGCTGTGGACGGCAGTACCCACGAAGGCCCGATTCTCTCTCTCTCTCTCTCTCTCTCTCTCTCTCTCCACGCTATGTTGTTTCTACTACCCTTCTTCTCTTCTCCTGTTTTCCCCTCGAAACAGATCAAGTTCTCCAAGCTTTCCCTCTCTCAATATGCATTATTCAATGCCACTAACTCTTTTCTTTCCTACATTCCCCTTATTTCTATTAAATTTTAATTTTTCCCCTCATTTTACTTCCTCCCATAACCATTTTTTTCATTCTATGCTCTCCTTCATAACAAATACCATCGCCATTTTTGTTTTGCCCTAATTCTCTCTCCATTTCTCTCTCAGTTCTGAATTAAACCAGTCCTGTGGCGGTTTTCCGTCGACTTTAGTCAGCATGAATGAACGCGGTCGTAGGCCACTCTCCTGAATGGATGTGTAGGAGTCATTTTAGGTGATTGATGACGTCAGCTGGTGGTTGGGGAAAATGGGATGAGGGGGAGAAGAGAGGAAATGGGCTTGAAGTGGGAGGTAAAATGCGAAAATGAAAAGGGGAGAGAGAGAGAGAGAGAGAGAGAGAGAGAGAGAGAGAGAGAGAGAGAGAGAGAGAGAGAGAGAGAGACAGAGAGCGCTTAAGAGGTTAGGAAGTTTCTATGATAAACAATTGATTCGAGATAACTTTTCAAAGTGGGGTGCTGACGGGAAGCTATTGATCATAGACTTACTTTTACAAAAATAGATTTAATTTGATATTTGGCAAATGATACATGATGAATTTGAAAAGTTACATCAGGAAATAAGAGTTTTTTCATACTTATGTAAATAAAAATCAAGAAAAATGTAAAAAAAAATTTATTTTACTTTCACATAAATAGATTTAATTTGATATTTGGCAAAGGATAGACGATCAATTTGAAAAGTTATATCAGGAAATAAGAGTTTTTTCAGATTTATGTAAATAAAAATCAAGAAAAATTTTAAAAAAATTTATTTGACTCTTACATAAATAGATTTAATTTGATATTTGGCAAAGGATAGACGATCAATTTGAAAAAGTTATATAGGAAAGAAACGTTTTTTCATATTTATGTAAACAAAAATCTAGAAAAATGTAAAAACAAAATTTTACTATCTCATAAATACAGTAGATTTAATATGATAATTGGCAAAGGATACACGATCAATTTGAAAAGTTATATCAGGAAATAAGAGTCTTTTCATATATGTAAATAAAAAAAAGGAAAAATGTCAAATTTTTTTTTATTTGTTCAAGCAGCAAAGTGAACATATTATTACAATACTGATTGTAATTGGCTTCAAAGGTATTCTTACTATTAAAAACACCCCTTAGAGGATATAATCTCAAATAACATTAACAACATTTAACTAAACCCTTACCACTTCTATTCTCTTTGACTTTAGAGTTACAATAAAAGTATTTGATAACGGACAAAAAAAAAAGCAGAATCACACACTTGGTTGATTGATGACGTCAGCTGGTGGTTGGGGAAAATGTACTACTTTATAGCAGTGATTGATCGACAAAAGAGAAAATATTATGATATACAACTTTCGAAAGTGGTAGGAACTCTTCACTGAATCTCATGGCAATGTTAGCGTATCTTGACCAAAAGTACATATTAGCAGTTATTGCTAGTGCCATAATCTCTCACTGCTATCACTGCAATTACTATTATTGCTTTCACTGTAGATGCTACTACTACTATTATTACTACTACTGCTACTACTACTATTGCTGCTGCTTTTCTGACGTTGCTGCTATTATTACTATCACATTAGTTGTCACTATTGCTGCCAAGTGCCACGTAGCAGAACAGGTGAACTCAGTAACATCACTTAGGCGTTCTACTGTACTGTTTTTTTTTTTTTTTTTGTAAATGTCGTTGAATTATTAAAAGAAAAACGAAAGAGGAAAATGACCATCGTGACGTCATGGTGTAAGTCCGTTTAAGAATCCTTTAAGACAAAACATATATAAACATGTGTATATGTGCTAGTGTGTGTTCAATACCCAGGAACAGAGAGAGAGAGAGAGAGAGAGAGAGAGAGAGAGATGCAGGTGGTGGAGAAGGGGAGAAAGCATAGCCAGCCAGCAGGGCTGGAAAGAGAATAGCCGCTGCTAGATCTCATAACCTGTGAGGGAAATGACATGGAAAAGCAGGATTAGAATTCCCGTCCGCCGAAAGAAAAAGAAACGAAGAAAGGGAAAATAGAGAGAGAGAGAGAGAGAGAGAGAGAGAGAGAGAGAGAGAGAGAGAGAGAGAGAGGGCCAACTGCGCCAAAAGGGGCTTCTTTCTCGCCAGCTACCCATAGGACACCCCTAACACTGCTCTGGCGCCCCTTGTGATGTGAACCAAAGGGCAGAATAAAAGTCCCATGAAAAGGAGGGCGATTTAAAGGTCCCTGGAAGAGAATAGAATGGGAAGGGCTCCACCGGAAGAGAGAGAGAGAGAGAGAGAGAGAGAGAGAGAGAGAGAGAGAGAGAATAGGCCTCCAAGGGAAAGGGAACGGGCGGGACAAGGAATGAAAAAAAAAAAAAGTGAAAGACAAAAGTAGAAACTGGAATAGGTCACAAAGGAGAGATAGGGCGAGGGGAGAACAAAAATAAAAAAAGGAGAGAGAGAGAGAGAGAGAGAGAGAGAGAGAGAGAGAGAATAGGCCTCCAAGGGAAGGGGAACGGGAGGGACAAGGAATGGAAAAAAAATGAGCGAAAGACAAAAGTAGAAACTGGAATAGGTCACAAAGGAGAGATAGGGTGAGGGAAGGACAAAAATAGAAAAAAAAGGAGAGAGAGAGAGAGAGAGAGAGAGAGAGAGAGGGAGAGACCTAAAAACCGGAATAGGCCTCTAAGGGGGAAACGGGAGGGGGAGGCAGAATAATGGGAGGGAACTCGGGGGGTGAAGAGGGAAAAGAACAATACGGAGGAGACATAAGCATAAACTTGGCCTAACCCTGGATCTTAATAATCGTTAATACCGGTTACCTCTCGGCGTTAGGGCCTGAATAGGCCTAAGATAAAAATGAGAGCCCAGAGAGCAATTTCTGGAATTCCATAGACATGCCAACACAGATTTAGTGGTAAGTGGCAAGAAAATGCAATTAAAGCAATGAGACGCCATGCAATTTCACTGGAATGCACTGTTATGATTGCCAGATTGCCACGCACAGGAAACAGAGGCAGGAATAATAAGATTCTAGATACTATATAGACAGAAATGAGGTTAGTAATATTTTATGAATCCCGAATTATAAATGAATCTCAGCATGATAATCCGTTTCATATTTCCTTATGAATTTATATTCCATTTCTTATCTCACACACAAATATATATAAATAAATGAATAAAGACAAAATCCACGAGTGAAATGGAACACTGGAGTGCTGCAGAGGCCTTTCGACACTAGTCTGCTAAGTAAAGGACTAGTGTCGAAAGGCCCTCGCAGCACTCCAGTGTTTCTGTTTCCTTCTCAGGATTTTATCTTTATTTATATATATTCATCACGTTCCATATTTTCGTGATTCAGTTATACATAAATAAATAAATAAATAATACTCTCTCTCTCTCTCTCTCTCTCTCTCTCTCGGTAGCACCACCCGAAATTAACTCCCGGCTAATGACAGCGAATAATGAAAAAGCAAATTACGTCCCAGTTTGAAGTTGATAATCTCCGAACTTTTATCGTGTAATCCTCTTTTGCCCGATCCGTTTAATCTGCAATACCTTCAGAGTCATGAAGGATGAGGACGGAAGAAGGAGAGCTTCAGGTAAAGACGTAAAAAGCGGATGACGCCTTAAGACCTCCTTTCATCTCTTAAACACGATACCGATGGCACCGCGTCACAACGAAGTAAAGAGGACTTGCAAGTGCTTCCTTACTGTGTCATTACCCGGATACGAAGCAATGTCGTTTTACGCATTTTTTATGCTACTGGTATAAAACGGACGACGTATTTGACCTTTGTAAATAAATCAATGACGGAACTTTGTAGCCGATGCTTTCCGGGTATCGGTACTTGAATATGTGAGTATGCTGTTTTTTTTACTTTTCTGTAAAAGAAAACTATTGTGATGGCTTCCGTCAGCACTTTTTTCTGTCCGCAATCCGTCCGCACTTTTTTCTGTCCGCCCCCAGATCTTAAAAACTACTAAGGCTAGAAGGCTGCAGATTGGTATGTTGATCATCCAACCTCCAGTCATCAAACATGCCAAATTACAGTCCCCTCGCCTCAGTAGTTTTTATTTTATTTACGGTTGAAGTTAGCCACGATCGTGCGTCTGGCAACGCTGTAGGACCGGCCACCACCGGGCCGTGGCTGAAAGTTTCATGGGCCGCGGCTCATACAGCATTGTAACGCTGTACAGAAAATTCGATTGCGCCGAGGAAACTTGAGCGCATTGTTTAGTTGTTTGAATATTAATCTACTTGTTATAACTTTCATTCCCACACCTGTTCATCGATACTGACATGTCCAATATGTCTTAAATTTGAGTTCAGTTTACTACAATCACGCGCACTGGCATATCTTGAGAGGGCACACATCATCATGACGCTAACCTCGCTTCCTTTCTGATATTAATCTTTTTGTTCTCATTATCATTCTCATACCTATCATTCTCATGACTATCATTCTCATACCGGTTCTCCTTTTAAAGGCTCACGGCGTCGACCCGTTTTCGCAATTTCTTTCAATTTACCTTCGACTTGTTTCCAGAAAGTTGGAAGGTGGTAACAGCAATTTTTATACATGTTGCAATCAATGATAGCAGTACTAAAAACTGACTAAAAGGAGGAGAGTTATAGCTGTGCTTTGCCACTTCAAATTTCAGTGATATGGGCTTCGATTAAATCAGTCATTATTTTTCTCTACATCTTTTTTTATTTGTGGTGTGATAAAATTTCTAAATCAAGGCCGAATACCTTTTCAACCAACGCCTAGTCAACAGAACAACAACAACAACAATAACAATACAACAACATCAATAATAATAATAATAATAACAACAAACAACAACAACAACAATAATAATAATAATAATAATAATAATAATAATAATAATAATAATAATAATAACAATGTCAACTTACGTTCCCATGGTCACTATTTATATATATTTTCATGAATATTACAATTCACGGAATGAGTCCCTTCGCGCTCCCATCCATCAACCTTCCGCCTCTTTCTCCCACCCCAAACCTCCCACACTCTCTCTCTCTCTCTCTCTCTCTCTCTCTCTCTCAAGGGAGAGATTGCCCGGTAATTTACTTACATGTTTTGCAGGGCATTACAGCGTCAGAGAAATGAGAAAAGGTGCATTTACTTGTTTTTTTGTTTCAGTCGGGGCTTTCATAATATCCAGAATTACCTTTCGCTCTCCAGATGGAGAGGGAATACAGTAAATCGCAGGATAGATAAAAGTCACAGAGAGCGAAAGCCTCTGAAATTACTACTGATTACTACATAATATATATATATATATATATATATATATATATATATATATATATATATATATATATATATATATATATATATATATATCATATCATATATATATATATGTGTGTATGTATATGTATATACAGTATATATAAGTACTTTTTTTTACTTCCATGACGCACGCCGGGGAAATTAAAATGCAGTCTTTAGAAAATGTCTGATTTAGGTGGTTCCGTAGGAAATTGTCCGAAAACTTCGTACAGAGGAGAGTAAACTTTAAAAAGGCGAAGGCATTGTAAAATTTCGTAAATGGCTAATACGTAACACAGGCTAATTACTTGGCTTATTACGCCGGTGTCTTAGGGACCGAGATAACCCCGAAAGTTCAAGTTACAGACTACGGAAGATATGACAGACTACGGAGGATGTGTGGGTAAACTGTAGGCGTTTTAGGGCAAAACCGAGTCTTTAGACTTTCCCCGAAAACAAACGTCGGGTGTTTTTTCGGTCTCTCAGTTTTTTAGGACTTTTCCTTCTTAAGGTCGTATGGAAACCTTCGATGTGCTTTTTTCAATCACGCACTTAAAAGTATTTGTTATTCTTTAACGAAATAGCCGTTGAAAAAGCCTATAGTCATCTGAGAGCTTTCAACTTTTCTCTAACTAAAAATGTATGCACATGCTTGCAAGCACACACACAATATATATACATACACATATATATATATATATATATATATATATATATATATATATATATATATATATATATATATATATATATATATATATATATATATATATATATATGTATATATGTATGTATATATATATGTATATATATATATATATATATATATATATATATATATATATATATATAATATATATATCTATTGAGTATGTGCGTATTCATGCTGTTAAATGAATTAAATTAATAGTAAGAAACAGTACGTCATTAGAAAGTCAGCTGATCGTAGTTTTGAAGATTGTCAAAGCCTTGTATATCTACTTTTGGCAAGAACTCTTTTACAACAAATTACAGACATTTTTGTGTTCCTCTACATTCAAGGCAATGTGCAACTGTTCAGCTTCTTATCTAAGCATGAAGAACAGTATTGAAAAGCGAGTTTTCAAGATCGAATTATGAACATTTTTAACTATTTTCATGACGCCTGACTGCAATATCTCAACATAAATAGCAATATTGAAAGATCAACAAAATAACATTCTATGGTAGCTTTGCATATTTTCAAAATAAATTCATATACTGCTTGTACTTCATCTTTAGTGAGTATTTACTTGCAACAAACCATTCAAAGAAAAGTCTCGCAAAAGCAAACCCAGTCAGCGATATATATATACTGTATTGTATATATATTTTATATGTTTATTTATTTATATATAAACCATATAAAGAAAAGTATATATATATATATATATACATATATATATATATATATATATATTTATACATACACATATATATATAATGTGTGTACACATATATATATATACATACGCATAGATAGAAATATGTATATAATTTGTACATAAATGTATGCATACATATACATATAAAATATATATATATTTTAATTTGTGTGCTATAATTTGTATATAAATGTATGTATCTATACACACACGTATATACATCTACACTCACGCGAGCGCACACACACACACACACACACACACACACACACATATATATATATATATATATATATATATATATATATATATATATATATATATATATATATATATATATATATCTATATATATAACATATATATATATATATACTGTATATTATATAATACACACACGAGGCCATGGCAATATTTTATATACAACCGTTCCCTAAACCGCAAACGCAAGGACTTTCCCCCTCCGTAACGCTAAAGTCAAGGGATATCCACTTCTTGGTATGACTGGAAGAGGAGTTAGAGAGGCCCCCTCGTGACAATATTCGGATGGACCTTTTCTTTTTCAGGTTTTCGTAGGTGATATTTGGCCCTGCTTCCTTTCATGTTTTTTTGGTACTTGTAGAATTATTCTCCACTGGTTGAAGAGCTAAGGAGAAGTACTGTTTACAAAATTGTAAAACAAAACCTTATTAACATGCTGATGACCAGTGATAATTTTATCTTTAGAGTATGGAGGGGTTTAGCATATGCTTAATATTGTTAAACGCACATGTATTAAACTTGTCATTTTTCCTTTATTATTATTATTATTATTATTATTATTATTATTATTATTATTATTATTATTATTATTATATAAAATGTACGGGACCTTTTCGTGAGTGACATATCGCAGAAATAAATACAACTAAGAATAAACAGTTAACTGCTAAAACCTATAATCCCTATAAATAAAACTAATAACTGATAAAAGCTAGTATTTTCAACATGTGAAAACTCAAAACATGAAAAATAAATAGGTGGATGAGATCAATAAAGATTTCTTTTGTATATATCTAATTTAGTAGACACTATAATCTGGTTTAATAAAAAATTAAGAATATAGTCGATTTCATTAAAAATATTTCTAACTCTAACACGGATATTATTAAGATTTGGAACGAAACATGCTTAAAAATCCCCACATGCCCAGCTGGTAGTGATACCAACTAATGCCTTGTAAGTCTTTTGTGGCCTATGTTCAGCTACGCCGAAAATATCCTCATACATAAAGGACCGAGGGTTTGTATTTGTGTATGAACAAATGTCCCTGTTCAGTGGAATGAGAGTTGTAAGTGGAATTGTAATAATTAATCCCTCCAATTTGTAACAACTGACGATCTCACAATTTATGCTTATTATTTTGCTTTTGGTTATCAATCTACTGCATTTGTTTGTTCCGAAGTAGACAGAGTCCGGGAGAGCACCTCCGTTCCGCCCCCCGATACTTTTTAACCCCGGGAGCCACCAGCGATTACTTCCCGTACGAGGCAATAACACAGATGGAGATGCAAGCGAAGAGCTCCGCTTCAACGCTGCATTTACTAAATGACTTTTCCCCTTAAGGTGGAGGATCTGATGCTGTGGGAGGAGGAGGAGGAGGAGGAGGAGGAGGAGGAGGAGGAGGAGGAGGCCTGGCTTTTTGGGTCGCGATACCCTTTGCGGCGGTTGCAGACGAGTGCGCTGCCCGGATTGTACGGGGTGGGATGGGGTGGGTTGGGAAGAAGGGAAAAGGGGTTGTTGTTGTTGTTGTTGTTGTTGTTGTTGTTCTGTCTGTAGTCGTGGTGCTCTAATTTTATGCTGTTCTGATTGCAAGTGAGTGCTGTTCTGATCACCGTGAGAGCTGTTCTGACTGCTATGAGTACTGTTCTGATTGCAAGTGAGGGCCGTTCTGACTGCTATGAGTACTGTTCTGACCACAGGTCAATGGTGAGCTGTTCTGATTGTGAGTGCTGAATGCTGACTGCTATGAGTACCGTTCTGATTGCTCGTCTGACTTATCAGTGCTATTCTGAATGGTGAATGTTTGTTGCTGTTCCGACTACTGGTGAGATCCGTTCTGACTGAGTGCTGGTCCCATTTCAGAGTGCTGTTCTGACTGCTACGACTGCTGTTTAAATCGCAGGTGAGTGCTGCACTGAGTGCTATTCTAACTGTATGACGTTTCTCTGGGTGCAGGTCAGAGCTTGTCCTGATAAGTAGTACTACTACTGTAGGAGTAGATGAGCATATTTCCAACTGTCATTGGACATCGTCCCCAGTAATGATGAATGTTGAACTTTAGTGTAGTGTTGATCAGTGTTGAATGTTATACTCACTGCAAAAAAGAAGCAGGTTGCTGACAAACGATCATCTAGTTGTACAGGAATGAGATTCTAGTTGTAGAGGACTCGCGATTCTTGGTTGCTGAAGAGTGTTGTTCTGGTTGTGAACGTTGCTTTGGTTGCTGACAGGTGTCTTTCATGTTGCTTATTGGACAACTATTGCTCTAGCTGAAAGTCTGGTGGTTTTAGTTAGCGTTAAGTTTATCTACAGCTGCAGCATTTGTGGTTTTGTTCTGTATACTCATCAAGAACAACATTATTCTTCTTCTTAACCTCCTCAGCTTAATCCCAAGTCGGGGTCGCTGTTTTAAATAAGCCTTCTTGAGCTGTTTCTCTTTTGAACGGCTCTTGTCATAACTGGTTTTGGCAGATGTATAACGGACGGATGCCCTTCCTGACTCCAACATTCCCTAATTATCCTGACTTGATGTGGCCTTAATGGTTAGGCTGGTTTGCGCACGCGCACCGTGGATAGGTTATCAATAACATTATCACAAGTGCCTGAAATTAATGCATTTTCCCTTACTGTCATCATTGATGAAGGTGGTGATGCCGATGATGGTGTCACTAAAATTACATGAAACTGAATTAGGAAAGTTACAGCAATTATTATTAGTGCCAATATTAGTAGCAGTAGACCAACAGTAGTAGTAGTTAAGAATACCTTAGTTTAACCAGACCACTGAGCTGATTAACAGCTCTCCTAGGGCTGGCCCGAAGGATTATATTTATTTTACTTGGCTAAGAACCAATTGGCTACCTAGCAAGGGACCTGCAGCTTATTGTGGAATCCGAACCACATTATAGCGAGAAATGAATTTCTATCACCAGAAATAAATTCCTCTTATTCTTCATTGGCCGGTCGGAGATTCGAACTCCCGGCCAGCAGAGTGCTAGCTGAGAACGGAACCCACTCTCCCAACGAAGAACCAGTAGTAGTAGTAACAGCAGCAGGAATAGCATTAATAGCAGCAGTAACAGTAGCAGCGAAATGTGCAAGCAAACGAGAGAGAAAATCAGCAAATTACATATCTCCTCGTGATCTCCCATTACTCCCGATTACGACCTAAAACGACCTGTGCCATTATCCCCGCATCCTATTTCGTTAAAGATGCAAGATCGCTTTCCGTCAAAAGAACAAGGAGATGCGTCCGTCGAACGTCCTTCTCCCTTTAAGAATCTATTTAAAAAAATT
>NC_089791.1:24513387-24555887 GCF_040412425.1 Macrobrachium rosenbergii | reverse complement strand
ACTCCTGGAAATGGTCCGCTTCCTTTTGCCTTTGTTCACGCGAAGCTTCTTCTTCTCCTTCTCCTCCTCTTACCCCTCCCCCCTTTCCATCTCCTTCCCCTCCACCTTCCCTTCCCCCCCCATCCACCCCTTTACACTTCCCATTAACCTCCCCACCCACCCCTTTTCTTTACTTCCCCCATGGCCGACGGCTCTTATGTGTCTCTGAGGGGAGAGAAGGCTCTCTTTCTCCCTTCCCTCCCTGTTTTTTTTTTTTTTTTACTTTCTCCTAAAAGTTTCTCTTGTCAGAGCTTCTCTCTCTCTCTCTCTCTCTCTCTCTCTCTCTCTCTCTCTCTCTCTCAGTATTTACACAAGTGGATTCGCAAAACTGCATGTGCGAATGTTAAAGGCCATTGGAACTCCGTCCCTTCAGCTGAGCGGACATACCTGGAAACGAAATTGCGCGCAAGAGCCCCTTCCATCGCACCTCTGGAAAACATCTCGTAGTCGTGTTCCGCAATCGTGAGGCCCCATATAAGCTCTTTAATTAGCTACTTGTGCGGGGGGGATAAACGACTAGAAGTGCATTTTACATGGAGAAACCGGGTGGCGTTTGTCAGAAGAAAGAAGGCAGAGGAGAAATTTCATGCATGGATCGGCTTCATCTACCTCCGGTATCAAATACATATTTATACTTAGCAGCGGCGGCGGCGTCCCGGCGAGACGCCATATAGAGAGAGAGCCATCTTTTGAAACCGTTCCGTAAACAAATTATTGATCTTCATATAAATTACTTCATGAATACAAACAACAGCCATGTTACTCTCAGGGTGGTTTGCGTTTAGGTAAGCAAGATCCCGCGCGAGTGCGAGCGGTAGAGAGGACTGTCGTCCATATTGAAAGGCGGCAAGTACGAGCATGACCATACTGAAAGGAGCAGGGGATTAGTGGTCTTCATCCAACCTCCGATGAAGATGTATTTTGCATTCTGCTTGCTCATTTTGCTTGTTCCTTTATTCAACAGTTGAAGGACGAATGGGGCATTACTAAGTGCACCTATGTGATTTCATGTTTCTTTCGATCGGACCTGTTTAAAAAAAAATTGACCGATTTTACCCACTCTATTACTGGTGAAAAGATAAAAGGGTCACTGGCAGGTGTTATTTTGATATAGTTTTTTCACGAAAAAATTTCCATCCTTAATTGGACCTGGAATATAAAATTTAAGCCAAAGGCCAAAATCTGGGAGCTGAGGTCATTCAGCGCTGAAAATAATGTTGAAGCAATTGTTAGGAGAGGAAGGACGGTAAGATGAAAGAAAGAGAATATGAACGGATGTACAGTAAAAGGAATGAAAGGAGTAGCAACTACAGGTGTAACGGACGCTGCAAAGAACCTCAAGTAATGCCTGCAGTGCACCACACGAGTTAAACTAACGGCGCTAGCCCCCATACGGGGTCTTCCTCCTTAAGGCTGCACAACTCACGTAATGTATAGAAACGCCGCACAAAATAGCCAAGAGTAGCACGGCTTTATTTTGTCGGATTTTTATTTTCTTTGTTCCTTTTTATTTACAAAGGCAATAAAAACTTGTACTTCGGTTTGCTGCGTCCTAAATGGCCTCTATTAGCAATGAAATATATCTTCGTTGCGGCTTCGACAAAATGAATAGAAAAGGGATTTTGGTTACAGGAAAAAAAAAAAAAAGTAACGAATTTAGGTGACACTGCAATTGCATGGCGATACAAACGGCCAGGTTTGGATACTTCTCTCTCTCTCTCTCTCTCTCTCTCTCTCTCTCTCTTTTTACAATATCAAACGCTGAATTGTATGGGCGAAACAAAAAACAAAAAACAATTTCTTTACCACCTGACTTTATTCGAGAATATACTATCGTTTCCGGGTGGAGAAACAATATTGTTTCAGCAGATGAATGATTTCGAACAAATCTCAGGTATATCGTGTAACTGCGGAATTTGTTATTCTTTGAGCGCGCGTCGCAAAAGCGTCGTATAATTGAAGCGGAGGAATGAATGATGGGACGCAAAGATGGATCCCGGGAAGGGATTAGGATTTTCTGGAAGGATGACCTATCCATATTCCGCGACGGCTCAGCGTCCTGCAATAACTCTCGGGTTTAAAATATGCGGGGAAAAAGGTGAATTCTAACTTTAAAGATACATATACACAAATTATATATATGTATATATATACAGTAAAATATTGTGTATCTGCATATGTATATATTTATAAACACACGCACAATATATATACTATATACATATACTATATACACACACACACACACACACACATATATATATATATATATATATATATATATATATATATATATATATATATATATATATATATATTATATACATGTATATACATACTGCAAATTTTTATTTTATTTAACTCAGCAAGCATACAAACTTTCAATTCATAACGTATTGTCCTTCTGCACGCGTTTCGTAATTGCTCGTTACTCGTTTGATTTACTAAAGAAGTTGGCCCAAAAATGGTTGGACCTTGTAGGATGCAGACTACTCTAGGAGCAGAAGCTCGTGCTGACACATGGCAAGCTTAATGCATATCTCTGAGTAACTTAAGAACAACAGCAACATTGTATGCAATATTTAAAAATACTGATGTGTACTGATTATACTTTCTGAAGTGATCGCAGACGCCTCACATAAACAGAGGTGGGTCCAGTCACATAAACAGAGGAAGATTCAGTCACATAAACAAAGGAGGACCCAGTCACATAAACAGAGGACCCAATCACATGAACAGAGGAGGACCCAATCACATAAACAGAAGATTCAATCACATAAACAGAGGAGGACTCAATCACACAAACAGAGGAGGACCCAATGACATAAACAGAAGATTCAACCACATAAACAGAGGAGGGCTCAATCACATAAACAGATGAGGACCCAATCACATAAAAAGAGGAGGACTCAATCACATAAATAGAGGAGGACCCAATTACCTAAAGAGAGGAGGACCCAATCACATAAACATAGGACCCAATCCCATAAACAGGGGAGGACCCAATCATACAAAGGACCCAATCACATAAACAGAGGAGGACCCAATCACATAAACATATGACCCAATCACAGAAACAGAGGAGGACTCAGTCACATAAACATAGGACCCAATCACATACACAGAGGACTCAGTCACATAAACAAAGGACCTAATCACATAAACAGAGGAGGAATCACTCACATAAACAAAGGAGGATCATTGGGGCCTAGAAACAGTGGAGGACTTTGTGATATTTCAAAGTTAGAAATGAATTTGACGGAGAAATCAGAACCATCAACTTCAAGTTTTAGAACTGCTTCATACTACTGGAAAAGAACCATTCCCGTTCCACTAAAGAGTGGGTGGTCAAGACATGCTATGGAATGGGGGAAAGGGTTGGGAGAGGTATTAAGCTGCGTGGAAGAGAGTGTAAATATTCACGAGGGCATGAGCACCCACTGCATTTCACTGTGAATTAAAAAGATAAAACAAAATTAAATAAAAAAAAAAAAAAACATCAAATGAGGTTTACAGAACTGCTCTCAGAAACGACTTTATTCTGGTGCACAAACAAACATACAAACGGGGCCCATGGACCTTCCCAAACAGTTACGCTCTTTGGAAGTCTTCCAAATCATCACCTCATGTGCATATGGGTCTGCTCCTTATCCAAACCATCTTCTACTCCTTTTCCAAGAGTCTACCCGAAGACCCTGTCCCTTTCGACTGAATTGAATAGAGTATTTCAACAGAAGAGTCAAGGAGGGACGTTTAAAGCGAGATGTAGATTTGCAGTCTAAAAGGAAAGGTTGTGAGTGAACACATTTGCTCTTAACACTGATCGCTAACTGCTTGCCTACATAAAGACATTTAGAGGTGAAGCCTGGAAAAAGTTGCTACAGGGGAAACGAAAAAGCTAAAGGCGTTTCACAAATTATTCGGTATTAAATACCCATATCTGACCATAAAAATTCTTCATATGCCATGATTGCAAAGGAGATGAGTTTAAAATCGTCATTATAAGGCAACTGAAATACTTCAATAGGGTCGCTTACGGAACCAAGAATCTTTTCTTGTTCATCCTCGTGAAATAAGTTTCATGATCTTAAGATAAAAATTATAAGAGAGCGGACGATATATAGGAATTCTGCTTACTTAAATCCATCATGTAGTGAACCATATTTGGAAGTAAGGGAACTGCTTTTCTTCCCTCGAAGTTTTTCACCCAATACCAACCAGAACCAGGTAATGTAAAGGTCATTATAATAAACCTTTTAACCGCTTTTCTGGAACTAGACAAACACGATCGTCTAAAAATAGAGAGAGAGAGAATCATCTTGACTAGAGAAAGATTAGTATTCTTACCCTTGGCGGAGAGACGTACCTCAATCAATATTTAATTTTTTTTTTCTCTTTCGATTTCTTTTTAACCTCTCTAGACCCAAACACTTTCGCTTAATTTTGGTTGGCGGTCAAAAGCTTCTGCTTAGCGAGCAATCTTAAATGGCTCCCAATCACGGACTAAGAGGATGTGTCGTTTGTAAGGGTGACTTTAGCTTTCTGGCACAAAGGAATTTCAACTTCGCTGTATCCGAAATGGGCCCTTGACCACGGGCTTATGTAGCGGAGCCGATAAGGATGGCTCCGGGCCGGGAGCCACAGGAACACCACCTTTTCGAAGGGACCGTGGCTGTTGACGTTCTTGGCCCTGATTCGTAGCCTCTTATTGGCTGGATAAGAATTTGACGTGAGATTATTATGCTCCGGTGCCGAAGAATAAGCTGCGATTTTTCCCCCCTCCCGCAGTTCGTCTTCATTCTGGAACTTTAAAAGACACAGCGATTTTAAGGCAGAGTTGTCCTCCCAGTCATTAATTATTGGGACAAAGGTTATTATTTTTCTCTCCTTTCTTCCCTTTTCTTCAATGTCCTCTTTATCTCCAGCGACTTGGCAGAGATTTTATTAGTTCAACATCTGAGAAAATCTGACATTCCTTCGTCATAGCTGTCACCATTTATATCTTCTGAATATTGACAATGGCATTTATGAAAGGTTTCGAAAAATCAGGAAGATAAATAATGTACATCACTGTTTTCCTTTGTAGATAAGATTTTCACACCTTTGGTAGGTAATTCTAGATTATAAAAGTCCAAATGTTGTGAAAAATATTGAAGTAAGTCATCAATAGGAACTTTAGTAAATAAAGATGTCACGTCAAAACAGGTTAATTTGTCAGTACTGGATAATTCAGTATTGAATATCACTTAATCATATTCATGAAACTAAGAATTCTCATCATTACAAATTTATTGAAAAATTCAAATTTTTCGAATCACGCTTTATAATTCTACGCATTTACATTTCCCGATAATCGAAGCGTTTATGTATAATGTTCTGTGATGATATGGTTTTAAAAAAATTAATTGCTACATTTGGGCGTTAACAGCCTCCAAAATAGCCATACATTTGTGAATTATAATCAAAATTACAATTACAATACTGGACCTTCAAGAATTACAATCACAATACTGAACCTCGAAAAATTACAATCACAAAACTGAAGCTTCAAGAATTACAATCACAATAATGAACCGTCAAGAATTGCAATCACAATACTGAAGCTTCAAGAATTACAATCACAATACTGAACCTTCATGAATTACAATCATAGTATCTGAATCTTCATGAATTATATACAATCCCAATTCTCAACATTCACAAATTACAGTTACAATACTGAACCTTCGTGAGTTACATTCAAAATACTGAACCTTCATGAATTACACTCTCATTACTGAACCTTTATGAATTACAATCACAATACTGAACCTTCATGAATTACAGTCACAATACTGAACCTCCATGAATCACAATCACAATACAGAACATTCAAGAATTACAATAATAATTCTGAACCTTCATGCATTACAATCACAATGTTGAACCTTCATGAATCAGTCACAAGAATTACAATCACAATAATTTAAGAGCGTATGATGCAATGCTAAAGGTTGATACTTTCCAGAAGCCAATTCAAAAAACATTGTACACACACAGTCCTTACAGAACAACTAAACACACCTCACACATACATTTAAATTTTCATTAATTAAAGCACTTGAAATTCAAGGATCCTGTGATAACAAATTTTAGCTGGCGACCGAGGTACCAAATGGGCTACAGTATGTTAACAAGGTTAACGAATCATGACCTAGCCTACAGCAGGTATTCCCAGCTCGTCTTCAAGGAAATAGTCGTTTATATAATTCTTCAAAATTGTATATAAGTCCTCCTAACCTGACAAGGATTCGAACCTATCCCTATTTATTTAGGTTGAAAGTCGGGTGACACTGGCCTTATCCACAGACCATCAACAGAGTTACTTCTCCGGCGAGGATCTCACTGATTTATTATTGGCCCCTAAGGAAGAAGGTCAGACGCCATTTACAGGCATCTATTCCCCCGGAAGGATTCACAGCCTTGCACTTGGCGCTCCTCCACCTTTGAACACTATTCATTTGTATCGCAACTCCCTCCCACGTTATCACGACTTCTTATGCATGTAATACTTAGGCTGTATTAATGACTACCACCGCGACTGTAGTCAGTAAAAACTGAAGGACTTACTAACATACGCATGTAAGGGTATGAAGACCTTCAAGTTAAGTATTGTGCACTAGTAGGTTCATATTTCATTCAACAGTTATAGGATGGACATGGTACTGATTGTATAATAAATAAATAAATAAATAAATAAATAAATAAATAAATAAATAAATATATATACATATATATATATATATATATATATATATATATATATATATATATATATATATATATATGAGATGGGGTGGCGCCAGTGGGGTGGAGCCTTCTTCTTCTCACCAAGACTTTGGGGATGAGGCTGCTAACCCCATATCCTATAGTTGACCCCAGAAGGCACTATAGCACCCTTTCATAACGGCAAAAGGCTCAAAGCACGGCCATACAAATACAGGTTCAGTGTTCTACCAATTAGCTAAAGTGGCATCCATATATATATATATATATATATATATATATATATATATATATATATATATATATATATATACATACATACACACACACACACACACGCTCACACACACACAAACACATATACATATGCATATATATACATACATAAATTTATGTATGTATGTTTTCTGGAGTGTTTGCCAGTTTTACCTAGCCGTTTTGTATGGAATTTTTGGTATTAACTGGACCAAAAAATCATCTTTCGTAAGATACGAAAATATAGTAACTTTGAATCTTTTGTAATATTGGAAGTAATGCAATTTTGTGGTCAATAATGCATCTATCCAAACAAAAATATATGAGGACGTGTGTGGGTACGTGTGTAAACTTACATAAAGTAACGATATACAGTATATTACGTGTAAAGAATGCCTAAAGTAATACCGATGAAGTACTGAGAATATTGGTTTACTGCAACCTTAATATTCGTTGCCTGACCCTGTCAACATCGACGGTATCCACCTTTTGACAGCCACTAGTGAGCAAATTTTCCTTAAATTTTCCTTTATCTATCTTTTCCCCCTTTTACCACAACAAAGAAACATTTTCATGAAATAAGCGATACTTTCTGAAGCCACTCAACCGAAAGGACAGACTGTTTACGCATCTAAGAGGAGAACAGCTTAATATACAAACGGAAAATGTCACCGAAATGTGTATTTCTTTAGCAGCAAATAACAGAAAACTTCCGCCACGGAATATCAAATTTCCCTGATACCTTTGAAGTCTGGTGGCTCCTCTTTTCTGAATACACAGCTTTTATCTTCTAGTAATTGAATTTTGAGTTAAATCTGAATTTCAAATTTAATTTTTACAAAGCCCCCGAAAAAAAGAAAGAGAGAGGAAAGTCTATGCATTAAATTGAGTATTTTTTTTATTCTTCTCTCGCTTAGTCTATTTTTACTCTGTGCATCGAATTATCCAAGCTGAGGAAAATCCATGTTACCAGTTCTACATTTTACTACTCTGCATTATATTAAGGGTCCCTTAAGCTCTCATTAATTATTACGTGCAATCTGAAATTCAATCCCCTTGTTTGCAATGAGAGCCTCTGATCAAACATTCTGTGCAATCACGAACGATTATTAACTTCATGATCAGAATAATCCTCCTATACTTTTCATATTCTACTGATTAAACTGTTTAAAAGCTAAAATAGATAAATGGCTTATCTACACTGCTCTGTGTTTACTTGCTTAAATAAAATATTTTTACTGACCTGTGCTTTCTTTGACTTCTCATCCAGGGAGGTTTACGTATTTGGTCTATGTCTGTTAGAAAATGTTGCGAAAACTAGAGAACGGATTTACGAATTTTTATTTCAGGATTCACTACTTGCTTAAATAAAATATTTTTACTGACCTGGGCTTTCTTTGACTTCTTCTCATTCAGGCAGGTTAACGTATTTGGTCTGTCTGTCTGTCTATTAGAAAATGTTGCGAAAACTAGAGAACGCATTTACGAGTTTTAACATAAGGATTCACTAACTTCCAGGAAAAACCAATTCAATGTTAGTGTGGATTCGAGTCTGGGTTTGGGTATATCACTTTATTTCCTTTTATTTACTGTCATTGTTTATTCAGTGAAAATGCAAATGACGTGGAAGTTTTGAATGCCCATGCTAATAGCGTCCCTGACTTTGTTAAAGAAACGTTAAGTAAACAGTTCATTCGGCTAACTACGCTAATTGCATCATTGGATGCTTTTAAAGACTCTTATTGCCCTTTCTACTTAGTATTGTGATCAGGATGACGGTTTACATTAAGTCAAATCTTTCAACACAACAGGAATGATGATATTTCTATCATTATCGGCACTGCTTATGGCACTGAGCATACCTACACCACCCTGGAAACTATTAAAAACAAATGAGATATTTTTCTTTAACGTCTAGGCGGAAGATACTTTTGTTACAAAACTTAAGAAATGACGCATAAAGGATTGAACTATTATCAATTTTCGGATTCCACAATAAGCTGTAGGTCCCGTTGCTAAGTAACCAACTGGTTCTTAGCCACGTAAAAATAAATCTAATCCTTCGGGCCAGCCCTAGGAGAGCTGTTAATCAGCTCAGTGGTCTGGTTAAACTAAGATATACTTATTTTCACGGACTACGCGGTCATCGACATCGGGACATTCTTCAAAGCATCTTACCGTATTTACCCAATCACCAAGCTCCAAGGCTTGAAAACTTCGCGTTGTATGAATCGTGCCACAAGGCAGCTAAATCAGAGGTTACACAATGTCCGTAAGGAACATAGACCTAGGAATGGTTTGACGTAAAACTTGAAACATCTACCGAGATATCCCTGGAAAACTCGAGCTTGTTTATTCTGGACATGAGCCAGTGCCGCTGCCCAATTGTTACTGTTGTTGGATGAAGTCGACTTCATGTCAGTTCGGGATAACTTCTTCCCAAAACATTTGTTTCGTATAAATAGCTTTCTTAACCCTAAGGCTGCAGTCTGGACCTTTAATTCAGTACTCGAAGCACTGCAACGTCAGGATGATCTCAAATTTTCAAAGCTCTTCGTTGGGTGAGTCGGTAGAGCTGCGGACTGGCACTCGCTGGGCCGGAGTTCGATTCCCCACCGGCTGATGAAGAGTTAGAGGAATTTATTTCTGGTGATAGAAATTCATCTCTCGCTATAATGTGGTTCGGATTCCACAATAAGCTGTACGTCCCGTTGCTAAGTAACCAATTGGTTCTTAGCCACATAAAATAATGTCTAATCCTTCGGGCCAGCCCTAGGAGAGCTGTTAATCAGCTCAGTGGTCTGGTAAAACTAAGGTATACTTAACTCAATTTTTCAATTATATGCTGTGATTTAACAGAGTATTGTTGTGAGCGCGGACATGGTGAGTTGTGTGCACATCATGGGTCAGTAATGCTCGATGAAGCAATGGTACAGCGGCTGACGATATCAGGATTTCCTGACTCGGCGCGATCGCAATATTACATAACAGCTTAACATCACAGAAAGACGAGAAGACACCACTTGAATTACGCATGCAAATTCTGTCAAGAAAAATTATTAATCTCAGGGAAGGCAGCCTTTTGCATCTACGTGTAAAACTTCTGCAACTGTCTCGGGAAGCCAAGAAATAACGCAAGAGTATTTCAAGAGTTTGAGGCAGATTCGAGCAGAGCTGCAAATTTGTTGGGACGTGGACGATGAGTAGAGTCAAATCCAATTTTCTGGATAATGCAGCTACCACCTTAAATTTAGTCTTATAAAATTAAAACAGACTAGACGAAATTTTTTCCTTCCTTTATTTATTTACTGTGTCGAAAGCTTATTCACTTTTGGATGGAACGCTGTTGACTTTACCATTAGGAAAATAAATGTAGAAAACACAAGTTCGATCAAGTTTGAGAGTTAAACTGACAATATTTGACAAGTAAATCACACTCTGTTCTACTTGAGTCCAATATGACGATTTGACATCTGATACGAGGAGGAATTTAAACTATCCTGGAGAGGGGAGGAAAATAATGATTTCCTTCATAACTTAACTTCTAGCAAGCAGGTAATCCGGCTTGTCCTGTTAATACCTATAGAAAATCACTTCTACTAAAGAGTTTAACACTTCTGTTGTGCGTTTAGAACAAATAATTGCAGCCTTTCCTACAGACCTTCTCCTTACGTAACTTTGATGAAATACCTATCGCCTTCGCTCATTGCTTGAAAGCCTCGTGCTTTGGCTAGGATATTAGTAAGCCAGCCCTTCACTGGTTGGGATTCTTTTACAATTTTCCAATTCGTTTATTTGATACGAATATGGCTCCGAAAACTCAATTTTGAGAATCCAGTCATAAAAACACATTCCTCGTGTTTGTCTTGACTGGTTAAAGGAAAAGCAAATGTAGAAACCAAGCTTACGTGAATAAATATAAAAACAGGAGCTTTCGACCTTCAATAAGGGCCTCTTCAGCTGAAAAAGACTAAAGCTGCCTTCGCATTTATTCACCTAAATTTGGTTTTCTACAGTGGCTTTTTTCTTAACCAATTTTGAGAATCTCGCTCTCAGGCAGCCATTTGGTGGGGATGTTAGTTTTATTTAAGCTCCATTACTGAAAAAAAAATACTGTAAATCATCGAAAGTGCATCTATTCCCATAAGCGAAAAGTCAAAATCGCCAGAGTTAAAAAAAAAAAATAAAAAACAGAAACCATATCGTACAGTATCTACCACCAGCAACAAATGCAGAGATGAAAACGAGACCTGGAAACATCAAAGAAAGCGTGCTAACAGGCTGATGATAGGCCTTAATGCTGCCTGAATGCAGCTGATGACCTGGGCACGTTTGACTTCACAGTAAGCTAATGGCTGGACCTACCAGGAAAAAATGGTAATGCTGGATCTCAAAGGAATTCCAATTCATATGTCATTATGAATAATTTTAAATGATCATGAGAATGGAATGGATGCAAAAGGAATAAAGAATTACTAGGTGAAGGCATCAGCTTAGAATATATTATTATTATTATTATTATTATTATTATTATTATTATTATTTTATTAAATTATTATTATTATTCAGAGATGAACCTATTCATATGGAACAAGCCTGACATTTAATGGGCCACTGCCTTGAAATTCAAGATTCCAAAGATTACGGTGTTTATCTGAAGGAAGTAACAGAAGACGATAGGAAATACAGAAAGATGAGATCAGTTATTAGAAAAGAAAAAGCAATTTGAACAAATAAATTAAAATGTAAGTAAATTAAATCATAGACTGACATTTAATGACTTGAAGGGAAAAAGGAAAAAACATGCGAAGAAGAATTTTCAGTGTAACGATATAAAGTGACTCATTATTATTATTATCATTTATTATTATTAATGATTATTATTATTCAAGAGATGAACCCTATTCATATGGAATAAGCCCACCAAAGGGGCCACTGACTTGAAATTCAAGCTTCCGAAAATTATGGTGTTCATTTGAAAGAAATAACAGAAGGTAGTAGGAAATATAGAAAGAAGAGATCAGTTATTAAAAAAGAAAAAATAATTTAAATAAATAAATAAATAAAAGTGCAAATAAATTAAATCATAGACTGACATTTAATGACTTACAGGAAAAAATGGAAAAACAGGAGAAAAAGAATCTTCCAAGTAATGATACAAAGTGACTGTTATTATTATTATTATTATTATTATTATTATTATTATTATTATTATTATTATTATTAAAGATTATTATTCATTTGAGATAACCCTATTCATATGTAAAAGAGATATTTTAGAGGGAAAAAATTGCCTTAAAAAATTCAAGATTCCAGTTTATATGATGTTATTTTTATTTGAAAAGATGAATAACAGAAGGTAATAGGAATGATACATTTGAAAGAAATAACAGATCATTTGCAGAAAGAAGAGATCTTAACAGAAACAAAAAGAAAAATGTAAATAAATTAAATCACAGACTGACATTTAACGACTTACAGGAAAAAGGGAAAAAACAGTCGAAAAAGAATTTTAAGCGTAATGATACAAAGTAACTCCTAAGAGCAAACAACAAGCGCCTGCCATCACAAATATCTCGCATCAATTAAAAGTCCACAAAAATCGTTGTTAACGGCCATGTACGAACTCGGCTAACAATCCCCAGAGAAGTCTGGAGTGTCGTTAAGGCCGGTTAAGGATCCTGTCGCGGGGCGACGATCCCAGAAAACAACAGAAAAATAGGCTGGAGGGTCGGGCAAAATGGCGCCTTTACTCTCGACATAACCAAAACTCCAAAAAACTTTTCTAATACCGATATAGGCAACAGCTACTGGCCAAGGTTGTTTCGACAATGCTCCAAAATAAATATTTTCCGTTTTTATAGTTTTTCTCTTCTTTTTTTCTCCTCACTTTTTCTCCCGGCTAGAGAAAATAGCAAATAACGAAAGAAGAAATATCCCACAAAGAACGATTTTTTTATTTTTTATTTTCATTTTTTTTTTATTTTTTTATCTTGCTTTTCCTGTTTCGCTCGTTTGCTCTTTTCGCGAACTTTCGTGCGTCGTTTTTTGTGTACATTTCATTTGCCCGAATCTTCGCCATTCCAACTGCGTAACAATTCAGAGTATCAAAAGAGACCTCAGATTTTACCCTGACATTTCATGTTCTATCCTCTTCTGTCAAATTTTGAAACACACACATATACATGCAACTGCAATCACCATAATGGACCTTTATGTTTGCATAATATATATACATATATTTATTTATATATATATATATATATATATATATATATATATATATATATATATATATATATACATATTTTATACACATTTTATATTTACAGAGCATTACAAGTGCTCATGGTGCATAACTATTTAAAGTTTAACTGTCTACCATGCCTCTCACCCTCGTATTTCCTCTACTTCTCGTTACCATAGTGACTGTGCTTTTTTTTTTTTTTTGACCTACAAACAATTTCCTTGATAATACAACATCTCAAGAAACAGGAACGGCAGTCACTGCCCTCGTTCATCATTAAATAGTTGAATCAAAGATGAAAGCCCAGTGTAGCAAACTTCTGCTTTTTATTAATCAGTGTCTACTTCATGCCTTTAGGAAACACTATTTACTGCACCACTCACCTCTTTCTTGCGCACACACTCTCGAGCCTCCTGGATACTAGGAGCTCCTATTTTAACACCGCTTTCTTGCGCATCACATCCCACCGAAATTTTGTCGATCTCCAACTCCTCATTCATATATATATATATATATATTTATATTTTTACAAATATTACTGCTGTTCGCCCTCGTAACTTTTGATTGTAAAAATATCAGCCTGACTGAGACCGGAAAAGACATTGTCTATATAGGTGCGTCTTAGTTCAAACCTTAACGTCCGTTGGAGAACGGGATAGGTAAGTTTTTTATTTTTACCCTATAGGAAAATTTCCCTATCAGCCTTAAGAATAGGTGGTCCCTAAGGTCCCCTTTTCCTTCCTACCTGTCTCATGGCGAATGTTTTAATACAAGAACGTGGACACCTGGGGTGATTGTTGTTGACCTAGGCCGGTCCGAGAACTTCAGAGAGAACCAAGCTTATTTTTATAACACGTCCAGTTGGACCTCTTCCCCTTTCTTTGTCTATTATTCTATTAGTGAAGTGAAGAAACAATTGCAAGAACTCCACGTCGGTCGTTGATGCGCAACGTTCGTCCTAAGGTAAAGTCGCTTTTTGTTCAAAACTTATTTATTCTTTTTATCCTTTTCTGTATTTCAAATTTCCTTGTTCCCCTTCAGCCACCACTTACTTTATATGTGTTCACGAAGTCTAGATTAAGTCAAATTATTTTATTGTTAGCTTCAACCCCATTATTCCAGTAAAATACCTAGGATTTAGGGTAAGCAAAATCATTTTAAATCTCGATGCTTTTGTATGCCTCATTTTTCCGAATGTTTGGAAGAACCGTTGCGTTTTAAAATCAAATTCATCTCAAATATTCTTTGTTAAGGTTAATAACCCTTAACTGGCGACCTTTGGCTAATTAACGTCTGTCTTTGAGGTTAACTTTGGCTTCAAGTGACAGGTTACGTGTAATCTTGGTTTGCAGGGCGTAAAAATTACGTAAATTGAATAATACATGATCAACCAAGACCTCCCACACGTAACATTGGCGACCTTGCGTAGAATCTAAAGTACATTTTAGAGAAAGAATCTGGAGAAAAGGAAATTAAAATTACATTAATTCCAAAAAAAAAAAAAAAAAAATAAAAGTCAGATATCGAACTCCATTTCATTCTTCCAAACAAGGAACCAGGCATAATAATAAGCAAAAAGAGGATAGTTATAATAACAAGTGTAGCGAGAATTAGCGTAGGAAAGGGTGCGTCGAGAGCAGAGAGTCATAATTTATAACGTCTAAGACAAGGGCATTTTTACCGTGTTCGGACCGTGAGAGAAGTCGTTCAAGAAACGAATCCTAAGGCCGGGAAAAAGCGGAGCCTGTTTCATGTACACAAAGTAATTTAGAAATCGCGTCGGCAATTCCGATCGTTATTGTTTGCATATAGCGGAATCATTCAAAAAACCGTGTCAGTGAAGTGGCGAACGAACGGAAGTAGTAATTGTCATAAAAATACATTTTCAGTAAAGTAAATTTGGTCCGTTCCAAATCACGCAAATCTATTCCATTGTTTGCCGAGGATGTTTCACCGAGAGAACGATAACAAAAAGACACAAAGTTGTTTGGTAATTTAGTTTTCCATCCGTAACGTAAAACGCTATGCATGATTGGTATATTTAAAGTAAAATCTGGATACCTGCATTTGTTTCGTTGTTTGAATTTGTGCTAAAGAAAATACCCATTTGTTTTTGTTTTGAAATTGGCCGAACTGTTTGTGAGAGAACGCCATTTTGGGGTTTCCTTTTTTATTTATTGTTTTGAAACTTAGGCCTAACGGGTTTTCCGCCATCTTAAGACCTTGTTATTGTCATTCTCTGTTGTGACCACTTGCTCCCAGCCCTTTGGAACTACTCTTTAGTAGAATCTTAGACAGACTTCAGAAAAAAAAAAAAAAACAAAAGATAATTTAGGCAGGGAAAGATAGGCCTTAGTTAGGAGTAATAACAAGTTCCTATAAATACCTACTATAAAATCATATAAAGAAAATTTAAAATTTTTACGATAAACTTTTGTGACGTCGGCTCCCAGGAAAATTAAGATAATAAAGTAATCCCTAAGGAAGCCAAGACGACGCATCTATATCATTTTATTAAGATCCATGCCATTGTGCATGTATAAAATCTTTGTTTACATGTTCTTAAGCAGCAAGAAATTAGCTGATTGAAAATCTCTCTCTCTCTCTCTCTCTCTCTCTCTCTCTCTCTCTCTCTCTCTCTCTCATTCAAGTAAGCATTCCTAACCTAAGTGTACGTGACCCTCTTCAAAGAAAGAACGGCCGACACTAGGCTAATTAATTCGAATACAATAAGCCAAAAAAAAAAAAAGAAACACCTCTGTCCCACAATAGATGAGGACAAGTTAAGAGTACTTACGATACAGTGATAAACTGTCGGTCACGAGTGAGGCCTGCTATCCAGACCGAAGCAAACAGTAGTTTTCACCCTCTGAAAAAAGAAGGGGCCAGCCGTTGCCAGTACTGGGACCAGCCACTCACGAGGATCTTTAAGAAAAAAAAAAAAAAAACCCAAATTCACTTTATTCCACAGTGCCAATAATTTGCAGCACTCATCACTGGAATAGCTTACTTCTCTATCTCTCTCTCTCTCTTTTACCTTCCCTTTCTCTCTCATTCGATTGTTGCACTCTGCAGGGGTGTAGAGTGCCTTTCTCCCATATAGCCTAGTTGGACTCCAGTAGAGGGTCCCTAGAACACATTGGCACCATAAGTGCCACCAAGCAAGAATCCAGAAAAATAAATAAAACAAAACCAAAAGGGAACACAGAAGAGAAAGTTCTTCTGGAACCTAACCTGCACCAGTGCCTAGGATACTGAGTGCCACCAGTGTGACCTGTACACGGCACACCCAAACTACAGTGCCACCTTTTGAAAGGGTGCCACGTCATTTGAAGAGACACTTCTCGCTGCCCAAGTTATTTTTATCGACCGGTTAGACGCCCTTCCCCACCAGAACCATGGCAGCAGAGCATTATAAAACTTTCCTGGGGCTGGGGACGGCGGCAGGTCTCACCGGCTCGGAACTTACTACCTGGGTTAAGGAGCAAGTGGACGACTTGGCCAAGCGGGAGAAGGAAGAAAGACTCGAGCAGAGGAAGTATGAAGCCGAGCAGAGGAAGTATGAAGAAGAACGAAGGGTGTATGACGCCGAGCAAAGGCAATATGAAGAAGAAAGAGAAGAAAGAAGGAGACAGCATGAGTTAGCCTGCAAGGAAACTGAGTTAGCCCTAAAGGAGAAGGAGCTCGAGCTTGAGAGAGCGAAAATGGAGAATGCCGAAGCTATGGCTAGCCATCAAGCCTCCAGTTCTACACCTGCTGCATCAAACGCTCCAATTTCGAGCATCAATTCCCCTAGTCCCCAAGTGGACTGAGGACGAGCCAGAAGCATGGCTGGAGGAGATCGAGGCTCTTTTCGATAACTACAGCACCACGGAGACGGAGAGAGCCTTAATACTAGCCAAGCATATGGAGGAAAAGCCAGCGCTTATTCACTGGAGAAGAGCCAGAGAGGTAACATGGCAGAAGTTCGTAGAGTCATTACCAAGGCCTATTGATAACCCCAGAAAAATGGAGACAACGGTTCCGAGGTCTTGCCAAGGAAGTCGGCTGGTCTTGGACAGAATGGGCATGTCACAAAACCCAGTCCGGCACGCGCTGGTTCGACTCCTTGGCCTGCACGACGTTTGAGGATCTCTTCAATCGGACCATGCTAGAAGACCTTTTCCAATGTGTGCCAGGGCCCCTTGCAGTATATCTTAACGATAAACAGCCCTCCACACTTATGGAAGCTTGTCGCATGGCTGATTCGTGGAAACCTTCAATCAGTCGCATAGCACCTCTCAGAAGCGAATCATCCTCCGGCCTACCTCTCGAACTCCACTCGCCCAAAGAATGGACTGCCTAGTAGGACGACCATATGCAACTATTGCAAGAAGGGGGCCATGCTGAAGCTGAGTGCCGATACAAACTCGGCACTAATAAGCAGCCTAACCCTACCAGCCAGAACTCCGCTCCCGATTCATCCGCTCAGCCCTCTCCTCCAACAGTTACTGCAGGCCACCGAGCCCATCCAAAAGGCCCGTGCAAATCCTGTGGGGCTGCTAGCCACTACAATGCTGGATCTCCGGCCTGTCCACATCATGTCCCCGCCACCAAATTTGTCAACCTAATCAGCACTTCATTTTCTGCTGCTGGTCCGCATTTATCCTTTACCCGAGAGACTGAAACCCAGTTCATCTCGGTGGCCCCTCTTCAGAGCACTAGCCTGCCAGTGACCCTTCCGGTCACAGTAGACACTGCGGCAGACATTAGCCTGATCACTAGGGCCCAAGTGCCAGCGGTGCCATGGTTGACGAAGAAACCCGTGGGAAATGAAGTGGATAGAGGGCCACACCATCACTGTTCCTACTGTCCAACTCCAGGTTATGACACCTTGGGGCACGATACCCCACCGCCTTGGCGTGGTAGGTGGAATCGGCCCGGAGTGGTCTTCTTGTTGGGTCGGGATCTTCTCTGCGGAAGCCCGTTACCAACGCCACTTCGCAGCCAGCGTTACCTCCTCCACAGAGGCCACATGTAAACCTCTCAACCATGACAAACCTCCACCTTCCGCCCACCAAAGTGGTCCGCGGAAGGGCATAAACAAATTATTTCAGGCCTAGCCCTCTCCAATCGCGAAGGGCTGGCCCACCAAGAGGTCCCCCTCCGCGAAGAGATTCAGGAGGAGCAGTACCGCTGCAGGACGTGCAAGCGGGCAGACCACTCCACAAATTGGGAGGGCTGCCCAAAGCAAGCAACGCCCAGCGGACGCCCGAACAAAACTCTAGGAGAGGCTACGATCTCCCGCTGGGGCAGGAATCTCTGCCACAGCCAACCACAAGTCGTCCGCGAGGTAGTGCACCTCCGGACCCTTGTCAGGCATGCCTGACCCTCAACTGCTGCCAGTGCCACTTGCGAGCACTGAGCAGTGCCAGACTCCGTCCGCCACGGACGTTGAGCTACCAATGGAAAAGGCCCTATGCCGGGTCTAAATCATGAGGCGAATCCTCCTCCGGGAGATTTAGGATTCCCATGCAGTTGATCATCGCGACTGGAGAGCCTCCAGCACCGAAACTTCTTCTGTGCAAAATTTGAATCCAGGGGATGAACCCTGGAGGATCGAAATGGTACCCTCCCCTTGGAAGACCAGGAACTGGCATCCTCGGACGCAGAAGTCGAGATTGCTCGCTCCGGTTGTCGCAGCAGCCGGAGTAGGAGTCCTCCCGCAGCTTTTTGCAGTTGCCCCTGACTTCGCGCCCGCTAGCCCTTCTGGCCTGTCCCCGGAGTCGGTGCTCTCATCACCTGCTAGGCCAGCTACTGATAGGCCTTGGAGGAAACCGAAGAAGAAGAAGAAGGGGCGGAAGAGAGCCCAGTAGTTGCGAAGCTATAAAGCTCATCCTGGCACTAGTGCCCTCTTGGCACAGTGCCCTAACATCTAGAGTGATCCTGGCCCCTTGCCCAGAGGAGGTAGCCAGTGTGATCTCTTTCCTTTCATTGTGCATAGCCTAGGCCACCTTAAAGTACAATACATCAATTTAGTAACCTTGTTCCTTCCACTTACCACCGAGCCGCAGTAATCATGTAAGTAGCATAACTAATTTCAGTAATCTTAACTATTGTGAAACGAGCCACGATGCTCGTGACACGCATGGCCTAAGGCCTCAGTGAGGCACCCATTTATCATATGAGGCAACCCTCATGAATTAACTAGTAAATTTTAATTGTATTAAACATAAACCATGTTGTAATTTAGTTAGAATATTAACTCTTATGTTGGTGCTACGGTCGGGTTAGGATAGGTTAGGCTAGGGAATATCATAGAATGTACCACTAGGCTAGGTCTAAAACACATCTTGATTGTAGGAGGTAGCCTATAATAACCATGAGCACCTTCTAGTACTATTAGAATTAGGTTAAGTAGTGATTATAGCTCATATCCTATCTAGGGTTAGGTAGTTCTGTAGCTAGGTAGGCTAACCAGGACTAATCTGCTCAGGGGAAGGAGAGTAACCTACGAGAGGCGAACAGCTTGCTTAGTATAGACCTTCACGCCCGAAAAGGGAGTGAAGGCCCTCTTAAGGGGGAGCTTTTACAAATATTACTGCTGTTCCCCTCGAACTTTTGATTGTAAAAATATCAGCCTGACTGAGACCGGGAAAAGACATTGTCTATATAGGTGCGTCTTCAGTTCAAAACCTTAACGTCCGTTGGAGAACGGGATAGGTAAGTTAGGCCTTTTACCCTATAGGAAAATTTCCATATCAGCCTTAAGAATAGGTGGTCCTAAGGTCCCCCTTTTCCTTCCTACCTGTCTCATGGCGAATGTTTTGAATACAAGAACGTGGACACCTGGGGTGATTGTTGTTGACCTAGGCCGGTCCTGAGAACTTCAGAGAGAACCAAGCTTTCGGAGAGATAACACGTCCAGTTGGACCTCTTCCCCCTTTCTTTGTCTATTATTCTATTAGTGAAGTGAAGAAACAATTGCAAGAACTCCACGTCGGTCGTTGATGCGCACAACGTTCGTCCTAAGGTAAAGTCGCTTTTGTTCAAAACTTAGCCCATTCTTTTATCCTTTTTCTGTATTTCAAATTTCCTTTGTTCCCCTTCAGCCACCACTTACGGTATATGTGTTCACGAAGTCTAGATTAAGTCAAATTATTTTATTGTTAGCTTCAACCCCATTATTCCAGTAAAATACCTAGGATTTAGGTAAGCAAAATCAGGTTAAATCTCGATGCTTTTGTATGCCTCGTCCGAATGTTTGGAAGAACCGTTATGTTTAAAATCAAATTCATCTCAAATATTCTTTGTTATGGTTAATAACCCTTAACTGGCGACCTTTGGCTAATTAACGTCTGTCTTTGAGGTTAACTTTTGGCTTCAAGTGACAGGTTACGTGTAATCTTGGTTTGCAGGGCCGTAAAAATTACGTAAATTGAATAATACATGATCAACCAAGACCTCCACACGTAACAATATATATATATATATATATATATATATATATATATATATATATATATATATATATATAATATATATATATATGTATATAAATACATAATTATATATATGCATATATATATGTAAATGTGTATACACACATATATACTGTATATAATACACATTTATATATATGTAAATGTGTATACACACATCGTTATAGAGGATATATATATATATATATATATATATATATATATATATATATATATATATATATATATATATATATATATATATATATATATATATATATATATATATATATGACATATATGTATATATTATATATACACATATATACGTGTGTGTGTGTGTTTATATCGTTTACTTGAATGACAGTTGGCTTCAATGCATCATTGATCGAAGTCTCTAGGGTTGGAAGACCAGAATATCTTTGCAAGACACAAAAGAAAGTGATTGGAGAAGGTTAAGATGCGTGGGGCATAAAACTGTTTAGTATGCCCGAATGGTGTATGTAAAATCTTGGCTGTGCGAATAGGTGTTGCCTGAAAAATTGTGACGTACGATAGAGGTGCATAACTAATCAATTTTTTTTTTTTGTTTTTTTTTTGAAGGAAAGGCTGTCCTGAACTTATTTCGGAATTACAACTTACTTCGGAATTAAAACAATTAAGTGATATTTTTTGAATAAACAGAATCTGTTATACTGCCCTTACCTTTTCTCAATGCTTTACTAAATTTTTTTTTTTTTACTGTATAACACTTCCTAGTTTCCAAATTCAAACCTGTGTCCTTCCGGAATCTGTTCTCTTTCCCACCATGCTCCTCTTCTCTGTGATTCTGTTATTGCATATCTGGACAGATTCTCCAACTGAGCAAATGACATCTAAAAAAAACCTTGGAGGAGAGGAATTCTCTAGAGAAATAAAGCTAAAATGGTACAAAATTTTCTATACTTAACCGTAAAGGCGGAGTTGATGAGTTCATGTAGAAGGGAAAACGGTTTAAAAATTCATTGTTTGTGATGTGCATGTGGAGAAATATTAGGAAGGATGAAATGATGAGTCACTCTAACACTCGCACGCCCACCCAAAAAAAAAAAAAAATTACTTGCAGAGACTGGAAAAATGGAAAAATATAAATTGAAACATTCTGTACGTTTCAGGTACTTTCATGAAGAATGGAAAACAGCAAGGCTTGTACGGATAAAACGACTAGTTTTAAATAAAGGAATGGCCTTCATAACCTGGAACCTCAAGAGTATTACTGAAGAGAGGTGGCAAACCATGCACAGGTTGGAGGCAATCGGCTGCTAAAGAGTCAGCTACGAAATTTCATGAAATGCGGTTCAATCATATACCAGTAGGAGAGTCATGCACAAAGATTTCTTTTATAAATTAGCCGTCTGTGTATTGGACACCGATAATTTTCTATTTTCCACAAGAGACAACAAATTTCTGATGATTTTGCAGTAACATCTAATCAAAATCATCAGGGGTTTATTCGCTCTTAGGGCAACAGAGGCGAAACGCCAAGTCACAGGGGAAGGTATGCCCCAGGGGTCATGTTATTGGTTACGCCAGGTCCCTGTACCCTGTGAATTTTACTACCAAGAAAATAATTAATCATTTTTCTGGTCACTGCTCCAAAGGCCAGTAGAAAAATAGAGTCGCTGACAATACTGTGTGTTTGAGAGTGTGTTTGAGAGAGAGAGAGAGAGAGAGAGAGAGAGAGAGAGAGAGAGAGAGAGAGAGAGAGTGGAAGGTTTAAAACCGTAGCACGACTCGTTCTTTTGTTTCGCAGTCTGTCACTTTAAAAGTTTTTTCCTCCTGGTGGCCTCCGCAACAACAGAAATTGAATCTTTCCAGCCTCCGGCAAGAGACAAAGGGTGAGTTAAAACAAAGATTAGCCGCCAACTACTGCACACACGAAGGACAGGTCCAGATTCTTTCCACTTCACAGCAGAAGAAGAAAAAAGGAAGAAAGCTTAGGGAGGAGAGAAGATTAATTGAAGAGAGAGAAAAAGTAAAAAAAGAAAGAAAGAAGCTGCTACAACAACGACAGAGAGGAGGAGGAGGAGGAGGAGGTTAATTCAACTGCTTGATTTTCTCTTTTTTTTATTATTGTCAATTTTTTTTCGGTATCTGTCCAGACCTTCTTCACACGCGGGTTAATGATCTTCCGTCGGATTCCTCTCAGTCTCTTGTGGGAACCAAAGTGATCTCCTTTTAACCCATTTCTATTCTATCGCCCCCCTACGCCATTATTCTCCTGCGCCATTTTACTTTCCTTTATTTCTCCCGACGGCTCGTCGTCATTCCTACCCTTTCTTTCCGTATTATGGAAAGACCCCTTCCTTTCTCTCCACGGCCCGGGAGGGCTTCCCCTCTCTCTCCCCTCCACTCTCCCACGTTGGTCTTCCAGTCTCCAAAATAAACGTCGCTTGAAATTTGCCCAGAAATCAATTTCGTATTTCGTTTGCCATTCATTTACCATATAATCTCATCCTTCATATTCCGCTTAATTGGTATCTCCATCTTACACCGTATCTTTTCACAGGGCACTAAACGGCCATCGGGGGCTTTTTAATTGCTTCCATTTCAGAACCGATTCATAATGATCGCAGATTTCCGACGTTCTTTCTTCCGTCTTTTGTCCCGTTTGTTTACCCTGATAATGTCTCATTATGTCCTTTGACTTTCTTTCTCGGCGTGATTTTTCCTTTTATTAGCGTCCGTCGCGGTTCCTTTCGTCTCTCGCAGTATCAGTCTCTTTTTAACTCGTTTCTGAAAACTCACGCCCCTTCAATTTGCATCTCATCTTCAACCCTTTCGCAGTATTTCATTCCTTTCGTTTCTCCTGTTGTTATTCCATTTCCTCTATCTCTTTCTCATTTATTCACCAGCATCCTCATTACAAGGGCTGAGTTTTCGGTGGGGGTGCTATTTTTACTATTCCTTTTGCCCCGTAGTAAGTGATGTCAAAGAGATTTATACTTGAGCATAATATAATATAAACAGGTATTTATTTACTTTATATATATATATATATATATATATATATATATATATATATATATATATATATATATATATATATATATAAAGTAAATATAACATGCAAATAAATGTTTTGTATTATCGTATGCTCATGTGTGTATGTATATAGGCCTATATACATATATATGTGTATGTGTATGTATGTATATATACATATATATACACACATATACTGTATATATATATATCATATATTATATATATACTTATCTGCCTATCTAGAGCTCTCTCTCTCTCTCTCTCTCTCTCTCTCTCTCTCTCTCTCTATATATATATATATATATATATATATATATATATATATATATATATATATATATATATATATATATATATATATATATATATATATATATATATATATATATATATTTATATATTTATATATATATATATATATATATATATATATATATATATATATATATATATATATATATATATATAAATTCAAATGTGAAGCTAATAACAACCCATTAATACTGAAATCACTATACCTTGCGAAAAACTTACATCCAGACGGAATTTTAAGTGATAATTTTACATGACGTGGCCGGGATTCGAACCAATCCTGGCTCCGGTTATAATGTGGAAGGAAGTAGCCTTAATCGACTCGCATATCAAAAATAAAAAATAAGAATCAATTTCTACTTTCCTACACAAATTTCCTGTCGAGTTCAAGTTCTGTACTTTAGAAACGAGATCACAACATCTCCATAAGGATACTTAGCAAACAGTGTGCAATTAGTGATTCTATGATAATTTGCAGTTAATTTTTCCAGGGTAATTTTTAGACTTTCAAACAACAAGCCATAAATAGTCAAACTATCGAATTCACTACGCCTTGGAAATAACTTGCATTAAACGGGAACTATGTAATATATGCTTTTTAGGGTTGTTTCGTGGGAGACTGAAGACATAATGCTATAGGGTTCGATTCCTGGTCATGGTAGGGGCACTTCTGTAATTCCTTTTGGGTGTAAATTAATCCCAGGGTGAAGTGAATTCGACATCAGTGGGTTATTTGTGACTAATTATTCGAAGTATAAAAAGGCATATGCAAAATCAGTGATAAACTATTACTTATATATATATATATATATATATATATATATATATATATATATATACATATATATATGAAACACATATGTGTGGATACATAGATATATATATATATATATATATATATATATATATATATATATATATATATATATATATATATACACAGTATATATATATATATATATATACATATATATACAGAGGTACTGCATATGGATTCCGAATATATATTGAAAAACGCAGCGAAAAAAATTCACGAGCAGTAGAAGGGAAATGGTCCTTTTAGTTGGCTGCTTCCTCTATAAGGGATTTCTCATTGTCATCCATCCATCTACTCCCACCCCCACCCCCGGTCGGCTTCCCGGACCTTCCCCACCCCCCGCCTCCCCCTCACCCCTCCACGAATGTCAACTCTCCCCTACTTCCCTTTTATCATCATCATTTTGCTCCCTGTTACTTCTTCCTTATCTGGCTATTGTTGTCGTTGTCTGTTATTGATTTCTCGTGAATTGCACTCTGTCTGGACAACGTCTCTTTCTGCTGCGTGTCGTTTTGGTCTTTCAGACTGAATGGGGGATATCAACTCTCTCTCTCTCTCTCTCTCTCTCTCTCTCTCTTATTGCTTTTTGTATAACTTTTTAATCAATATTTGGATAAAATTGTAACTTTACTATGATAAGATTATATAAAACTATAATACTATGATTATATATATATATATATATATATTAAAAGAAGAAGATATATATATATATATATATATATATATATATATATATATATATGTATATGTGTATATATATCAATATTTCCTCTCTCTCTCTCTCTTCATCTTTAATCTATATTTTGATAAAAACTGTAACCTTACTATGATAAATATATTCAATATTCTCTCTCTCTCTCTCTCTCTCTCTCTCTCTCTCTCTCTCTCTCTCTCTCTCTCTCTCTCTCAATCAATTTTTATAACTTTAATCTATTTTTTTGATCAAAGTTGTAACCTTACTATAAAAATATATATATCATATTTCCACTCTTCTTCTCTCTCTCTCCTTATTACGTTTTCTATATTTTTAATCAATATTACGGTTTTCTAACTTTAATCTAACTATGAAAAACTATATTTCCAATCTTGTATGGTAAAATTATACCTAGGAAAAACTTTGGATTTCTGCTGTTTAACTACAATAACCTCTGTATTTAAATCACTGTGTTGATAAGGAGAGAGAGAGAGAGAGAGAGAGAGAGAGAGAGAGAGAGAGAGAGAGAGAGAGAGAGAGAGAGAGAATAAAAAAGAAAATGAAATGGAAAGGTATCAATTCTATAAATAAAATATTCTGCAAAAGTGAAAATGCTGCAGAAGAGAGAGAGAGAGAGAGAGAGAGAGAGAGAGAGAGAGAGAGAGAGAGAGAGAGAGAGAGAGAAGAGAATAAAGTTTTCTGAATTGGCTTTCAGAGTAATTACATCTCTGCAATCAAAGGTAATTTAACGATGGCATCATACCCATTCAAAATGAATTAATCAATCTTTTTTTTTTTTTTTTTTGGCCCATTAGATATCGTCGGCATTTTTCTCCAATTAGGAACTTCTTGCACCAGATAAAAAAAGAGAGAGGAAAAGAAGCAGAGATGAACCAAAGGGGTGGAGAAATGAACGACTGGATTAATAAATATAAAAGGAAGAATAAGAAGAAACCCGATAAAAGAGAAGAGCAAGAGACTCAATTGAAGTCTGTTTGCCCTTCCACTCAGTTATTTCGGATATTGAGGAAAAGGAAAAAGTTACAGAAAAACATTTTAATTTCTGTGTCTGGAATAAATCTGGCAGTTAAAGGGACGGATTTAAAGGCCTGAAACAACAGTGTCGATGACAAATACAGGCTCCCCGGTAGGGGGGTAGCGCCGTCAGTGCACCTCTTGCGGTGCACTGCAGGGATCACTTAAGGTTCTTTGCAGCGTCCCTTCGGCCTCTAGCTGCAACCCCTTTCGTTCCTTTTACTGTACCTCCTTCCATATTCTTTTTCTCCCATCTTTCTTCCCACACTCTCCTAGCAACTGATTCATAGTGCAACTGCAAGGTTTTCCTCCTGTTACATCTTTCAAACTTTTACTGTCAATTTCCGTTTCAGGGCTGAATGACCTCATAGGTCCCAGCGATTGGTCTTTGGCCTACATTCTATATTCAATTCAAACACAGGCTCAGCTGAACACACCCACGGATGGAAGGAGGCATTCCTCTGTAAACTCGACCTCTGTAATGGTAGTATCAGAGTAAATAAATGGAACTTTCAATATAGCAAATATACTGAAGCCAGTGAAAGGAACACTTTACGATACATCCATGCGTAAACCACTAATCCCAGTCGACCATGTTGGACACTCAAATTTCCTCTGAAATACCGAAATTGACGAACGACAGAAATGCAAGGCATCACGACTAGAAGACATCTTTGAAAAGAAACTGCGACAAATATCTACTCCCTGCTGGGCAGCTCTTCCAGACACTCAGGAATACTGTCTGAGTGATGAGGCGTGGAGATTCTTCCCTTGAACTTCAGTTCCTCACGAATCCCTTGCAAGTGGCGAGCCCTGACGGTCTCCCGTGAAGTACTGATGGAAACAGGAGTGGGATAAAAGGGGGTAGGGATTAACCTCGACAGAAGGAAGGGGCAGGGAAGTTTCTATATGAAGAAAAATTAAACTTCCAAACTTCGCAAGGAGGGAGTGCCGTTTCAGCTACAGTTAAAAATTATTTATTATTTCAGTAGATGAAACCTATTCACATGGAACCAGGCCACGGAGCCATTGACTTGAAATTCAAGACTCCACAGAATGTTGGTTTCAACCTCCCACCGCAGACCCCACACTGCAGCAGTAACTGATCGTGAAAATGATTAAATTACGGTCCAACAGCATTAAAATACCGCAAGGTCTGACTCTTATAATCCTGAACGTAGTGTTCAATGTTAAGCTGGCGGTGAATTCGCTGTCGTTGGAAGGTGATACGAAAAATCAGTTGCAGTGACTTTTAAAACCACAGAAACGTTTTTATGCATCATATATTATAGATCGTAAGTTATAAGAAACTGTACAAGCACACGCTCTACTGAAGGCAAACATATACATACATATATACATACATACACACATACATATATATGTGTACATATAAATGTATATATGTATATATATATATACACGGAAGGCAAACATACATATACATATATATATATATATATATATATATATATATATATATATATATATATATATATACACACACACACACACATATATATATATATTGCATTTATGTATGTGCGCGTGCTACTGTAGTTAGTTTCGCCTCTAAATTAAAACTCAACCATTCCCGAAAGATCCCTTCCCAAGAGAGAGGAGGCACGTGTGCAGTATACCTGTTTCTTCTGACCATCCAATGTATCCCTGCCATGTAAACTATTGAAATGGCAAGAGGGCGAAAAGCGATTAAAATCAGGCAGACCGATGGCCAGCACAGAGACAAAGGTAGAAAATTCCAATGTATATTCATATCCTCAACTTCGACTGCTTTTCCCATATTGTTTCTCTTTTTAATCCTTCGGGGAGGTGGGTTGGGGTGGGGTAGGGGAGTTCCCCTCGTTCCCTCCATAGCATTTGAATATACGCGCCCTAAACACGGCATTTCGAAGCCCCTTATTAGCATAAGTAACCCATTAAAACCCTTCCAACCCCATTTCGTCTGGCGTCCATTTCTGCCGAAACATACCGAGGCGGCTAATAATTTACCTGAGAAACAACGAAGTCTCGACTCCTCCGTCTAGCCAATATCAAAGAATTTGGCAAGACAGGATTCCCGTTTTCTTTCGCCTAAGGAGGGTAAAGTGGGCCAACAAATATCGCCCGATATGATCTCGTAAACAGAAAACGGGGCAGGCTGATGACTTCGCGAGAAAAGGTAAATCAGGTAAAACCTGGCCGATCGCTAATAACGATGGCGTTTTTCTTCCTTTACAGGTGCGTGCAAAGCGGGGGAATTGCCAGAAATGCCGAGAACGAAGTTAAGACATTTGTTAAGCCACAGTCCTTATATTGGTTACGTATGATTCGCCGAGTGTTAATCATGAGGTTCTGGCTGATTGTACTTTGATGGCGCATGCGCTTTGAGCGGGGAGGCGGAGGGAATTTGCAACAGCTGACCGCAAGTGAAATTCAGTCTAGAATAGAAATGACCACACTGAGCAAAACGGAAAACTAAAGAATTTCTTGTAAGTAGACATTTACCCTGCTGGTCTGTTTTGTCGAAATACTAACAATGAGATAAGCAATCCTAAGTTTTATTTATAAGCGATTCCAAGTTTTCTGTTTTGTTTGCTGGTAAATTAAGGCAGCCTTCTGACAGACGATCTCGCGCTCCTGCGATCAGGCCGTGAAAGTAACTCGCAATGCCGAACGAGGAAAAACGATCTTCGAATTACAGCCAGCAGGTCCGGCTGAACCGAAAAATTCAACTGCATAACAACAGGGAACACACTGCCATTTTCCTACCCATCTTGCGTACCCAGACAGACGTGCCATTGCAGCGCAAAACAGAGGAGCGATAATTCTAGGGTGCAATTTTAGATAAAAATTGTGATTTGCTTCCAGGGGCTCAGCTACGTAATGTACGAACTCTCTTAACTTCGCGTCGATTTACCGCTGTTGGGCAAACAAACTGCCAGGAGCCTCACGGCCGGTTTTTATAAAGGCAATAACATTTTTCTTCGGCAGTGCGACTTACTTTTTACATTGAACTATACTACCCCCATCTGAAATCTGTTTTGGCTGTTGTTTAATGTGGTGATTATGAATATTATAACTGCTGATGATGATGATACAAAAATGACGGACAATCATGTTTCAGTCGATAACAGAAAAAGACAACTAAGTGAAAGGAATGTGACTGACTTTTTACATTGAACTATACTACCCCCATCTGAAATCTGTCTTGGCTGTTGTTTAATATGATGATTATGAATATTATAACTACTGATGATGATACAAAAATGACGGACAATCATGTTTCAGTTGATAATAGAAAAAAAAAATTGGTGAAAGGAAATTTTACACTGACCTATACTACTCCCGTCTGACACCTGTCTTCATAGTTGTTTGAGATGATGATTATGAATATTATAACTATTGATGATGATGATACAAAAATGACGAACACTCATGTTTCAGTCGATAATAGGAAAAGACAACTAAGTGAAAGGAATGCGACTGACTTTTTACATAAGCCTATACTACTCCCATTTGACATCTGTCTTAGCTGTTGTTTAATATGATGGTTACCAATATTATTATTACTGATGATGATAAAAATCGACGAACAATCAAGCTTCAGTTGATAATAGAAAAAAAAACAATTAAGTGAAAGCACTTTTTACACTGACCTATACTACTTCCATCTGACATCTGTCTTCATAGGTGTTTGAGATGATGATTATGAATATTTTAACTATTGATGATGATGCAAAAGTGACGAACAATCATGTTTCAGTTGATAATAGAAAAAAAAGACAATTAAGTGAAAGAAAGGCATCTGACTTTTTACATAAGCCTATACTACTCCCATCTGACATGTCTTCATAATGGTTGAAGATGATGATTATGAATATTTTAACTATTGATGATGGTAAATATCGACGAACAATCAAGTATCAGTTGATAATAGAAAAAAAGACCCATTAAGTGAACTTAGTGAGTTTACTTTTCCCAGTAATGTTCACATTTTTGCTTATGAGCAATTTACGCAACACTGCTCGTAAGTCACAATAGCTTCTATTATCATCTTTTAGGTTCCTGAAGATGATAGCTATAGTAAGAGATGAACAGTATTGTGTAAATTTTCCATATATGTCGAAATGTCTATTTAACCATTATAAAATAGAAACACAAAGTTCAGTTAATGGGTCTTTTTCCCAAATTATAGCTATTATCATTTGATGTGCCTGGTCCACTATTAATCAGGTTTCATGAACAAAATTTTCATAATGAACAAGTAGTCTTAGTGGATACCTACAAAATAGTATACAGGGTAAAAATATTTCAGGACTGAGGATGAAGACGAAACAATTTCAGTTAATGTGGAGCAATGGCAAATAAATGTGCTTCTAATTTCCTTCACTTTATCCATTCAAAAGTGATTCACTAGTTTAATGCTAAATAAACTCATGTCTTCACGGATTCCAAGCAATAAAATTCACCAGTACATTAGACATTTCCTGAATCCCACCAATGATAAACTCTAAACAATGCGCCGAAGTTTCTTCGGCGCAATCGAGTTTTTTGTACAGCGTATTATGCTGTATGAGCCGTGGCCCATGAAGCTTTTAGCCACGGCTCAGTAGTGGCTTGTCCTATAGCGTTGCCTGACGCACGATTATGGCTAACTTTAACCTTAAATGAAATAAAAACTACTGAGGCTAGAGGGCTGCAATTTGGTATGTTTGATGACTTGAGGGTGGATGATCAACATACCAATTTACAGCCCTCTAGCCTCAGTAGTTTTCAAGATCTGAGGGCGGACAGAAAAACTGCTGACGGAAAGAAAGCCGCCACAATAGTTTTCTTTTACAGAAAGCTAAAATGGCAAGTGGGGCCTTAACATTCTTCACTACGCAACTCTAATGAACTTTCAGTTTTTCCTCCCCAAATTTTAATCTCGGATCCCACCCACCCACACTTTTACGAAGCTAGTCGGCTAAATCCATTTTTCCCCCACTTCAAGCTCAGCTCGGAGTCTCAAGAAACTAAATATGTTTTATGTAAGTGGAAGGATGTTGAGGTTGCTAATATGTTTATACGTTTCATATGTTCATACATTACGTGACAGGAATTTTGTGCATAGGTGTATTTATGAATGTATATGTATGTATGTATGTAATATATATATATATATATATATATATATATATATATATACATACACACACACACACACACACATATATATATATATATATATATATATATATATATATATATATATATATATATATATATATATATATATATATATATATATGTATGCACATGGTTAAAATAATTCTTACACACTACTGTACAATTATATAACATATATTTATTTATATATATATATATATATATATATATATATATGTATGTATGTATATGTATATATATATATATATATATATATATATATATATATATATGTATATATATATATATATATATATATATATATATATATATATATATATATATATATATATATATATATATACATACAGAGAGAGAGAGAGAGAGAGAGAGAGAGAGAGAGAGAGAGAGAGAGAGAGAGAGAGAGAGAGAGAGAGAGAGAGAGAGAGAAATCAATAAATAAAATAGGGGAAAGACAAAAATGTGTTATACACAGTAGTTTTACACGCTAATGGTTTTATTAGTAGACAGGACTACCTACAGTACACAGACAGTTTCTGAGTCCAACCTGTTCGATAGTTATTAATATAAATATATATATATATATATATATATATATATATATATATATATATATATATATATATATATATATATATATATATATATATATATATATATATATATATAAATATATATATATATATATATATATATAATGAACGATACAGAATCTCAATAAAAATTCTCAAATACTAATAATGACCAAAGATATATTAAAGATATCCTACACTAATGAAGGCGAGCGCTCAACGAACATAATTTTGTTAATAAGGGAATAAAAGAATATACTAACATCCATGAGATGAATTTTTCCTCAGACAAATACGCATCTTTCATTCATCTATCTACGGCCGAGGCCGATGGGAGAAATAACATGAGTATATAATATATTAAACAAGTAAAGTATGCGCCGAAGTTTCTTCGGCGCAGTCGAGTTTTCTGTACAGCCGTTACAGCGTATAGTCAAGGCCACCGAAAGCAGATCTATCTCTCAGTGGTCTAGGTATAATGCTGTATGACCCGCGGCTCATGAAACTTTACCCACAGTCCGGTGGTGGCCTATCCTACATAGCTGCCAGAAGCACGATTATGGTTAAATTTAACCTTAAATAAAATGAAAACTGCTAAGGCTAGAGGGATGCAATTTGATATGTTTCATGATTGGAGGGTGGATGATCAACATAGCAATTTGCAGCCCTCTAGCCTCAGGAGTTTTTAAGATATGGGGGCGGGCAGGAAAAGTGCAGACAGAATAAAGTGCGGACGGACAGACAAAGTCGGCACAATAGTTTTCTTTACAGGAAACTGAAACCGACTTAGACGCGGTTTTCTCTTCCTTCTGATCTCGAAAATTATTAAGTTTTACTTAACGCTATCGTTCTTATCTCTTATTATCAGGAGAAGCACAGTGGAAGGGAAGGAAAAGAGAGAAAGAGATGGGGACAGAGAATATCTCTTGAAGAAAAGGTGATAAAAAGTGGAAAACCTTATTAAGTATCTACATGAGCCTTTACGATAGAGATGCCAGTAATGCATTGATTAATCCTTTTTGGCTTACACGTAAGTAATATATCATGGGTGTACTTTCGTAAGAGCAGGTAGAGAATCCCACTTTTGTACGAGCAGGTAAAGAATCCCACTTTCGTACGAGCAGGTAAAGAATCCCACTTTCGTACGAGCAAGTAGAAAATCCCACTTTCGTACGACCAGGTAGAGAATCCCACTTTCGTACGAGCAGGTAGAGAATCTCACTTTCGCACGAGCAGGTAGAGAACCCCACTTTCGTACAAGCAGGTAGAGAATCCCATTTTCGTACGGGCAGGCAGAGAATCCCACTTTCGTACGAGCAGGTAGAGAATCCCACTTTCGTACGAGCAGGTAGAGAATCCCACTTTCGTACGAGCAGGTAGAGAATCCCACTTTCGTACGAGCAGGTAGAGAATCCCACTTTCGTACGAGCAGGTAGAGAATCCCACTTTCGTACGAGCAGGTAGAGAATCCCACTTTCGTATGAGCAGGTAGAGAATCCCACTTTCGTACAGGCAGGCAGAGAATCCCACTTTCGTACGAGCAGGTAGAGAATCCCACTGCATAGAGAATCCGTAGAGAATCCCTTCGAACGAGCAGGTAGAGAATCCCACTGTCGTACGAGCAGGTAGAGAATCCCACTTTCACGAGAAGGTAGAGAATCCACTTTCGTCGTACGAGCAGGTAGAGAATCCCACTTTCAAAGAGCAGGTAGAGAATCTCACTTTCGTGCGAGCAGGTAGAGAACCCACTTTCGTAAAAGCAGGTAGAGAATCCCACTTTCGTACGAGCAGGCAGAGAATCCCACTTTCGTAATGAGCAGGTAGAGAATCCCACTTTCGCAAGCAGGCAGAGAATCCCACTTTCGTACGAGCAGGTAGAGAATCCCACTTTCGCATTTGCAGGTAGAGAATCCCACTTTCGTAGCAGGTAGAGAATCGAGCAGGTAGAGAATCCCACTGTCGTACGAGCAGGTAGAGAATCCCACTTTCGTACGAGCAGGTAGAGAATCCCACTTTCTGAGAACGAGCAGGTAGAGAATCCCACTTTCTCATACAAGCAGGTAGAGAACCCACTTTCAGGCATACGGGCAGGTAGAGAACCCCACTTTCGAGCAGGTAGAGAATCCCACTTTCATATGGGCAGGCAGAGAATCCCACTTCGTACGGGCAGGCAGAGAATCCCACTTTCGTACGAGCAGGTAGAGAATCCCACTTTCGTACAAGCAGGCAGAGAATCCCACTTTCGTACGGGCAGGTAAAGAATCCCACTTTCGCACGAGCAGGTAGAGAATCCCACTTTCGTACGAGCAGGTAGAGAATCCCACTTTCGTACGAGCAGGTAGAGAATCCCACTTTCTGTATGAGCAGGTAGAGAATCCCACTGTCGTACGAGCAGGTAGAGAATCCCACTTTCGAGCAGGTAGAGAACCCCACTGTCGCATTTGAGCAGGTAGAGAAATCCCACTTTCGTATGGGCAGGCAGAGAATCCCACTTTCGTACGAGCAGGTAGAGAATCCCACTTTCTGGGCACGAGCAGGTAGAGAATCCCACTTTCGTGCGAGCAGGCAGAGAATCCCACTTTCGTCGAGCAGGTAGAAACCCCACTTTCGTACGAGCAGGTAGAGAATCCCACTTCGCACGAGCAGGTAGAGAATCCCACTTCGAGAATCCCACGAGCAGGTAGAGAATCCCACTCAGGTAGAGAACCCACTATGAGCAGGCAGAAACCCACTTTCGTACAGGCAGGCAGAGAATCCCACTTTCGAGCAGGTAGAGAATCCCACTTTCGCACAAGCCGGGTAGAGAATCCCACTGCACAAAGCAGGTAGAGAAGGTAGAGAATCCAACTGTCGAGCAGGTAGAGAATCCCAGCAGGTAGAGAATCCCACTTTCGTACGAGAAGGTAGAGAATCCCACTTTCGTACGAGCAGGTAGAGAATCCCACTTCCCACTCATTTGAGCAGGCAAGAGCAGGCAGAGAATCCCACTTTTGTACGAGCAGGTAGAGAAATCCCACTTTCGTAAAAGCAGGTAGAGAATCCCACTGCGTACGAGCAGGTAGAGAATCCCACTCGTACGAGCAGGTAGAGAATCCCACTTTCGAGCAGGTAGAGAATCCCACTTCGTACGACCAGGTAGAGAATCCCACTTTCGCAAGAGCAGGTGAAACCACGAGCAGAGCAGGTAGAGAATCCCACTTCTTTAGACATCCAGGTAGAGAATCCCACTGTCGCATTTTAGCAGGTAGAGAATCCCACTTTCGTACGAGCAGGTAGAGAATCCCACTTTCGTACGAGCAGGTAGAGAATCCCACTTTCATACAAGCAGGTAGAGAATCCCACTTTCATACGGGCAGGTAGAGAACCCCACTTTCGTACGAGCAGGTAGAGAATCCCACTTTCATATGGGCAGGCAGAGAATCCCACTTTCGTACAGGCAGGCAGAGAATCCCACTTTCGTACGAGCAGGTAGAGAATCCCACTTTCGTACAAGCAGGCAGAGAATCCCACTTTCGTACGGGCAGGTAAAGAATCCCACTTTCGCACGAGCAGGTAGAGAATCCCACTTTCGTACGAGCAGGTAGAGAATCCCACTTTCGTACGAGCAGGTAGAGAATCCCACTTTCGTATGAGCAGGTAGAGAATCCCACTGTCGTACGAGCAGGTAGAGAATCCCACTTTCGTACGAGCAGGTAGAGAACCCCACTGTCGTACGAGCAGGTAGAGAATCCCACTTTCGTATGGGCAGGCAGAGAATCCCACTTTCGTACGAGCAGGTAGAGAATCCCACTTTCGTACGAGCAGGTAGAGAATCCCACTTTCGTACGAGCAGGCAGAGAATCCCACTTTCATGAGAAGGCGAGAATCCCACTTCGAGCAGGTAGAAACTCCCACTTTCGTACAAGCAGGTAGAGAATCCCACTTTCGTATGAGCAGGTAGAGAATCCCACACGAGTAGGTACTTCATACAGAGAGAATCCAACTTTCGTACAAGCAGGCAGAGAATCCCACTTTCAATGCAAGGCAGGTAAAGAAATCCCACTTTCATTTGAGCAGGTAGAGAATCCCACTTTCGCACTTCACGAGAAGGTAGAGAATCCAACTTTCGTACGAGCAGGTAGAGAATCCCACTTTCGTATGAGCAGGTAGAGAATCCCACTGTCGTGCATTTGAGCAGGTAGAGAATCCCACTTTTCATACGTAGAGAGAATCCCACTTTCGTACGAGCAGGTAGAGAACCCCACTGTCGTACGAGCAGGTAGAGAATCCCACTTTCGAAGGTGGGCAGCAGCAGAGAATCCCACTTTCGCATTTGAGAAGGTAGAGAATCCCACTTTCGTGCGAGCAGGTAGAGAATCCCACTTTCGTATGGAGCAGGCAGAGAATCCCACTTTCGCACGAGCAGGTAGAAATCCCACTTTCGTACGAGCAGGTAGAGAATCCCACTTTCAAGGCAGAGAATCGAGCAGGCAGGTAGAGAATCCCACTGTCGCATTTGTCGCAGCAGGTAAAGAATCCAACTTTCGAGAATACGCACAGGTAGAGAATCCCACTTTCGAGCGATACGAATCCCACTGAGCAGGTAGAGAATCCCACTTTCGTACGAGCAGGTAGAGAATCCCACTTTCGTACGAGCAGGTAGAATCCCACTTTCGCAAGAGCAGGTAGAAAATCCCACTTTCGTATTTGAGCAGGTAGAAAATCCCACTTTCGTAAGAGCAGGTAGAAAATCCCACTTTCGTAAGAGCAGGTAGAGCATCCCACTTTCGTGCGTGCAGGTAGAGAATCCCACTTTCGCATTTGAGCAGGTAGAGAATCCCACTTTCGTACGAGCAGGTAGAGAATCCCACTTTCGTACGAGCAAGTAGAGCATCCCACTTTCGTACGAGCAGGTAGAGCATCCCACTTTCGTATGAGCAGGTAGAGAATCCCACTTTCGTACGAGCAGGTAGAGAATCTCACTTTCGTACGAGCAGGTAGAGAATCCACTTTCGTACGAGAAGGTAGAGAATCCACTTTCGCCGAGCAGGTAGAAACTCCCACTTTCGTACGAGCAGGTAGAGAATCCCACTTTCGTATTTAGCAGGTAGAGAATCCCACTGTCGCATTTGTTAGCAGGTAAAGAATCCAACTTTCGTGCCAGGAAGAGAATCCCACTTTCGTGCGAGCAGGTAGAGAATCCCACTTTCGTACGAGCAGGTAGAGAATCCCACTTTCGTACGAGCAGGTAGAGAATCCCACTTTCGCAAGAGCAGGTAGAAAATCCCACTTTCGTACGAGCAGGTAGAAAATCCCACTTTCGTAAGAGCAGGTAGAAAATCCCACTTTCGTACGAGCAGGTAGAGCATCCCACTTTCGTACGTGCAGGTAGAGAATCCCACTTTCGTACGAGCAGGTAGAGAATCCCACTTTCGTACGAGCAGGTAGAGAATCCCACTTTCGTACGAGCAAGTAGAGCATCCCACTTTCGTACGAGCAGGTAGAGCATCCCACTTTCGTATGAGCAGGTAGAGAATCCCACTTTCGTACGAGCAGGTAGAGAATCTCACTTTCGTACGAGCAGGTAGAGAATCCCACTTTCGTACGAGAAGGTAGAGAATCCCACTTTCGTATGAGCAGGTAGAGAATCCCACTTTCATACGAGAAGGTAGAGAATCCCACTTTCGTACGAGCAGGTGTAGAGAATCCCACTTTCATACGAGAAGGTAGAGAATCCCACTTTGTACGAGCGGTAGAGAACCCACTTTCGTACGAGCAGGTAGAGAATCCCACTTTCATACGAGAAGGTCGAGAATCCCACTTTGCATGAGAAGGGAGAGAATCCACTTTCGTGCGAGAAGGTAGAGAATCCCACTTTCGTATGAGCAGGTAGAGAATCCCCACTTTCATACGAGAAGGTAGAGAATCCCACTTTCATATGAGCAGGTAGAGAATCCCACTTTCATACGAGAAGGTAGAGAATCCCACTTTTGTACGAGCGGGTAGAGAATCCCACTTTCGTACGAGCAGGTAGAGAATCCCAATTTCATACGAGAAGGTAGAGAATCCCAATTTCGTAAGAGCACGTAGAGAATCCCACTGTCGTACGAGCAGGTAGAGAATCCCACTTTCATACGAGAAGGTAGAGAATCCCACTTTCGTACGAGCGGGTAGAGAATCCCACTTTCGTACGAGCAGGTAGAGAATCCCACTTTCATACGAGAAGGTAGAGAATCCCACTTTCGTATGAGAAGGTAGAGAATCCCACTTTCGTACGAGAAGGTAGAGAATCCCACTTTCGTATGAGCAGGTAGAGAATCCCACTTTCATACGAGAAGGTAGAGAATCCCACTTTCATATGAGCAGGTAGAGAATCCCACTTTCATACGAGAAGGTAGAGAATCCCACTTTTGTACGAGCGGGTAGAGAATCCCACTTTCGTACGAGCAGGTAGAGAATCCCAATTTCATACGAGAAGGTAGAGAATCCCACTTTCGTAAGAGCACGTGAGAATCCCACTGTCGTTTGTTATAGAGAATCCCACTTTCATACGAGAAGGTAGAGAATCCCACTTTTGTACGAGCGGTAGAGAATCCCACTTTCGTAATGAGCAGGTAGAGAATCCCACTTTCATACGAGAAGGTAGAGAATCCCACTTTCGATGGAGAAGGTAGAGAATCCCACTTTCGTGCGAGAAGGTAGAGAATCCCACTTTCGTGAGCAGGTAGAGAATCCCACTTTCATACGAGAAGGTAGAGAATCCCACTTTCATATGAGCAGGTAGAGAATCCCACTTTCATACGAAGGTAGAGAATCCCACTTTTGTAATGAAAGCGGGTAGAGAATCCCACTTTCATTTGAGCAGGTAGAGAATCCCACTTTCATACGAGAAGGTAGAGAATCCCACTTCGTAAAGAGCACGAGAGAATCCCACTGTCGTTTGCAGCAGGTAGAGAATCCCACTTTCATACGAAGGTAGAGAATCCCACTTTCGTGAGCGAAAGGTAGAGAATTCCACTTTCGCATCGAGCGGGTAGAGAATCCCACTTTATTTGAGCGGATAGAGAATCCCACTTTCGACGAGCCGGTAGAGAATCCCACTTTCATACGAGCTGGTAGAGAATCCCACTTTCGCATTTGAGCGGATAGAGAATCCCAATTTCGTAGAGAATCCCACTTTCGTACGAGCGGGTAGAGAATCCCACTTTTGTAGAGAATCCCACTTTCATACGAGCGGATAGACAATCCCAATTTCGTAGAGAATCCCACTTTCGTACGAGCGGGTAGAGAATCCCACTTTCATACGAGCGGCTAGAGAATCTCACTTTCGTACGAGTGGATAGAGAATCCCACTTTCGTACGAGCGGGTAGAGAATCCCACTTTCATACGAGCGGGTAGAGAATCCCACTTTCGTACGAGCGGCTAGAGAATCCCACTTTCGTACGAGCGGATAGAGAATCCCACTTTCGTACGAGCGGCTAGAGAATCCCACTTTCGTACGAGCGGGTAGAGAATCCCACTTTGGAACGAGCAGGCAGAGAATCCCACTTTCGTACGAGCCGGTAGAGAATCCCACTTTGGAACGAGCAGGCAGAGAATCCCACTTTCGTACGGACGGACAGAGAATCCCAATTTCGTAGAGAATCCCACTTTCGTACGAGCGGGTAGAGAATCCCACTTTCGAACGAGCAGGCAGAGAATCCCACTTTTGCAAAAGTATGCAGAGGATCCCAAAGTCCTAAGGTAAAGATAAAGAAAAACCACTGAATTGTATTTGTCAGTCCAAGTATAAGATGAAAACGCAATAAACAACCTTTGTGTTTAATAAACGATTCAAGAAATACACAGAAATTCATCATCGACCGTTCATTCGCTCCTCAATGAATGAGTTCATATTCCTCGAAATTCTCTCCCGACTTCTGTATTTCCTGACAGCTACAATAAGGTGTCCTAATCGTTTTCTCTCGCGTATGCGGGTTAGAACTCATTCCTTGACCATACTACTTAAATCTATGGCTTATTCTTTAATCTAAAATATAAATTAAGATACGTCTGTAAATAGAGACGCCATTCACTTGATGCTTTTTATGATGATGATAAGCAGCCGGAGTTTTGTTTTCAGATTCTAATTATCACCTGTACCATCAGAGGGCTCTCCTTCATCACGAGACAAAACCAGTTTCAAAGTCTCTCTCTCTCTCTCTCTCTCTTTCTCTCTCTCTCTCTAGTCCATTAAAATACATCATCAAATTTTTCTATCATAATCTACCTCCTCTTTTTTCCCTTTGAACGATTCAGAGAAACTCTCTCTCTCTCTCTCTCTCTCTCTGTGTAGTCTACTAAAATACTTCATCAAATTTTTCTATCATAGTCTGCCTCCTCTTTTTTTTCCCTTTGAACAATTCAGTGAAACTCTCTCTCGCTCTCTCTCTCTCTCTCTCTCTCTCTCTCTCTCTCTCTCTCTCTCTCTCTCTCTCTCTCTCCACGTAGTCCATTATAATACTTCACCAAATTTTTCTATCGTGTGCTGCCTCCTCATTTTGCCCTTTGAACAATTTAGAGAAATTTTCTCTCTCTCTCTCTCTCTCTCTCTCTCTCTCTCTCTCTCTCTCTCTCTCTCTCTCTCTCTCTCTCTCTCTCTCTCTCTCTCTCGTCCATTAAAATACATCATCAAAGTTTCCTATCATAGCCTGCCTCCTCTTTTTGCCCTCTGAACAATTCAGAGAAATTCTCTCCACGCCCATTAACACTTCATAAGACGAGGCCCCTCTCAATCATCAGCCTTCAGAGATAATTAACAGAGTCTTCCTCCCGCACTTGCTTGGAAGATCTAATTTCGGGAACATCCAGACCTTAATTCCAGGTAGTTATAATTTGCTTGTGATTCGCCGCGAGATTTATGGCTGAAGAAGACAGATACACCAGGTGGGATCTAAATTACTTGCAAAGATTTGTTTTGGATTATCTCTCATTCTCCTCCTCCCACCACCCCTCTCTCTCTCTCTCTCTCTCTCTCTCTCTCTCTCTCTCTCTCTCTCTCTCTCTCTCTCTCTCTCTCTCTCTCTCTCATTACAACACCTAATGGGATTTTTCCCATTCTTGGCTGCCAGTTCTTCCTTAGTTCTTCTCACACTGCTGGCTCTCAGGTCTCAATGTGACCCATGGACCCTCTCTTAGTAGAATCCAAAGTCTGTTGCTACAATAAAACTTAAAGGAAGAAAGAAAGCTAAAAGCTTAAAGTTAATTGCGTCAAGCAATTGAGTAGGGGTAACCCATTCAAGCACTGACTTTACTCAACCTCGCAATGGCACTGCAAGCACCGTTACAACCCGGCATCTTTGGCTGCCGTTCATCCAAGCTCTGTCTGGTATATATATATATATATATATATATATATATATAGTATATATAAAGCATATATATATATATATATATAAATATATATATATATATATATATATATAAATATATATATATATATATATATATATATATATATATATATATATATATATGTATAACTGAATCACGAAAATATGGAACGTGATGAATATATAAATAAAAATAAAAATCACGAAGGAAACGGAAACACTGGAGTGTTGCGAGGTCTTTCGACGCTAGTCTGCTAAGTAAAGGTCTAGCGTCCAAAGGCCTCACAGCACTCCAGTGTTTCCGTTTCCTAAAATGGATTTTATCTTTATTTATATATGTATATGTGGTCAATGCACTGCTGGTCATATATATATATATATATATATATATATATATATATATATATATATATATATATATATATATATATATATATATATATATACACACACACATATATTCAATGCACTACTGGCATCGCCATCTTAAAGATCAACTTAAACAATTATTAAGGGTTTTCAATTATCATCTGCTTTCGCTTCAAGAAATATTCCACGTCTCTGTCTCTTTCTCTCTTTCCCTTTCCTTCCACAGCGTTTCTTTAGATAATGAGAGGTAATAACATTCGCATTAGGTAGCGCTTAATAGACTTGCAGATCTAAGAGGAAGAGAAAACCCCGTCCGAGTCGGTTGTAAATCACAATCAGCATTGCCGTTAAAGAGATCGGGAAGGCACTGTTAAATAGCAATAAA
>NC_089791.1:24500887-24508387 GCF_040412425.1 Macrobrachium rosenbergii | reverse complement strand
TTCCTTATTCCATTCCATCAGCATATAACTTTTCATATCCTAAAATCAGTAATATTCATCGTTGAGAAAATCAAAGTAGCCCCTCGTTGCATTATTTTCTTTCCTTGAAACGCAAGAAATCTATAATTTTTCATGATATCCTAAAATCACTAATATTCATCGTAAAAAAATCAAAGCAGCCCCATGATGCATTATTTTCTTTACTTGAAACGTAAGAAACCGATATAATTTTTCATGGTATCCTAAAATTAATAATTTTCATCATAAAAAAAATCAAAGCAAACCTTTTCTTAACTTGAAACGAAAGAAATCGACTCATCTCCCTTGTTTACCATCCGAAAAAGGAGGCAAAGAAAAAAAAAAAAAGAAAGAAGTCATATATCCATATGCATTTCTGCTATATAATCCACTGTTATCACAATCTGCATTTCATAAACCGGAGGATATAATCCCCATGGCCAAAATTGGTCACGGAGAAGATGCTGCAAAAATGGTGTGTAGCCATCCCTGACGAAGTACTCATTAAATCTTCGTGGAGGAAAAAACAGGAAAATATAAAACATGGAAAGGGATTGGAAAACGACGGCGACAGACAGCTCTCTCGCAGAATCTGTCTCTTTATACTGAATAAAGAACTAGGAGCCTTTGTTAAAACGTTTCGTTTTGTAGTCCTTGACGAGCTTCCGTATTTTTACTGACGTGAATATGCATTGTGATTTGACGTGATGCTACTTCTTTGCTCACTTTGACTACTGGTGGATTAACCGGGACAGACAGACAGACAGGCGGACATGCTGATAAAAAAAAAGCAGGCACCCAGACAGAGAAAGACTAAAAAATTACAGAGTTGCCTCTCTTATTCCCTATCCGTGTCTAAAGCTTTTTTTAAAGGTTAAAACATATATGTCTATTCTAAATTTGTACGATGATTTCCCATAGTTTGTCTCGTTATCCCTGCAGGGGGGCTGAAATCGATTTCCTGAATTCAAACGTAAATTTTGTTCTCTTATTTACCTTCTAGATCTGAAACAGCCACACAGCAAGTTACCTAGTAATCTATCCCTGTATCTAGTTGCTTCCTTATTGACAATCTTACAAAAACTCAACGTTATTCTGCTTTAATATTAACAGATAGGTCCACCCCTTTACTGCTATCCCTTATCTTTACTCACTTCCCACAACCAAATGCTTCTTGTTACCCCTGTCTATCGACATTCCTGCCCCCTTCCTTACCCCTTCATACCCTACCTACCGAGGTACCTGCCGCACAAACCCTACCTCTTTAAGGGCTCCCCTGTTCCCTTAAGTTGCTAAATAACAAAGTTCGAACTCCATCCTCCGTTATCCAGTTTCTTATACGACAAATTAAGACATCAAAAATGAAAACACTTGTCTTTTTGTACAAAAATATGACATAGAAACTCCTATGACAAATGTTATTGTCATAAATTCATTAACATCATTTCCGTTTATAATAACCCTTATCATTAACGACATTATCATCCATATCAACCTCCAAGCTACTTACTCTTCACGATCTTAAAATTCTATATTCAATTTGGAATCGTAATAGCATTTGACAACATTCCAAAGCCATGCATTAAATAAACATTTTCCCCTCAGCAAGACCTCGATTCCTTGAAGCGGGATCATTAAATGAAATGAAACATAATCCTGTCCCGACATTATACAGTAAAATGTCTTCTTTACTCGAAGTTTCCAGGCTCAGATGTAAATAGCCTGTTAGCTTTACTTCCAGCCCTTTATTTTCTTCTAAATAATATTCGCCGAATAGCGTGACATATCTCTGTAGTTTTAAAAGTAAATATGAAATTTAAATCTATTAATATTCTGCATGAGTAAATCCTATAGGATAAAAGACATATCTTGAACCTACAGAGTTTGAATGATCTATTTTAATTCAGTATCACTGCGTGTTTATCTGAAAGAATTTAAACCATATTGTGACTCTTTCGAAAACTATTTATACCTCTTCACCATTTCATATCACCGGGTGTATATTTGAGAGAACTGAAACCATATAAATGTAATTCTTTTGAAAAAGAAAAGATTTATACCTCTTCACCATTTTATGTCACCGGGTGTATTTGAGAGAATTGAAACCATATAAACGTAATTCTTTTGAAGAAGAAAATATTCATACCTCTTCACCATTTCATGTCACCAGGTGTATATCTGAGAGAACTGAAACCATATAACTGTAATTCTTTTGAAAAAGAAAATATTTACACCTCTTCACCATTTCATGTCACTTTATGCATAAATGATCTTTGTCAATCATACCCACTTCCTTTCACCTTGCTCTCAGCATGACATTGTAATTTCATCATGCAATCTCAATTCACAAATTACTAAAACTTTACTTCTCCAAATAACATATTTAAGTTTGCTCCAAGGAGACCCTGGATATAAAAAAACAAGTAAAAAATGCGCCGATTTTTCTTCGGTGCAATTGAGTTTTCTGTACAGCTACTACAGCGTATAATCAAGGCCACCGGAAAAAGATCTATCTTTTGGTGGTCTCGGTATAATGCTGTATGAGCCGCGGCTCACGAAACTTTAACCTCGGCCAGGTGGTGGTGTCCTATATCGTCGCCAAACGTACGATTATGGCTAACTTTAACCTTAAATAAAATAAAAAATACCAAGGCTAGAGGGCTGCAATTTGGTATGTATGATGACTGGAGGGTGGATGATCAACATACCAATTTGTAGCCCTCTATCCTCAGTGGTTTTTAAGATCTGAGGGGACAAAAGGACAAAGAATAAAGAGCGGACGGACAGACAAAGTCGTCACAACAGTTTGCTTTTACAGAAAACTAAAAGGGGGTTGGGGACATGGAAGAAGAAGAAGGAAGAAGAAGAAGAAGAATACGACATTTCTGTCCATAAATCTTTTGGTCGTATTCTTAGCTCTACAGCTTCACGGTTCCTTACGAAACTTTTATGAAGATTAATGTTTTTCAAATGCAACATTCAGATATTATTTCCAACTCTCTCTACTCATTTTTTATTAGTAGAAAGAGGAGCATGGCGTTTTTAACGCATATATTATACGCGTATAACAGAGTAACTCCATAAATCTCTCTCTCTCTCTCTCTCTCTCTTTCTATATATATATATATATATATATATATATATATATATATATATACATATACATACATACATATAGTGTATACATATATGTGTATATATTACATAACTATATAAATATATATATATATATATACACATTATACCTCTCTATAACAGAGTAACTCCATAAATCTCTCTCTCTCTCTCTCTCTCTCTCTCTCTCTCTATATATATATATATATATATATATATATATATATATATATTATAGTATATATATATATATATATATATATATATATATACTACATATATATAAATATACACATAGTGTATATATGTGTATATATATCATACAGATATATAAATATAATGTATACATATATAAATATATATACTATATACATGTATATATATACACACACAATTTTGCACTCCCACACAAATAGCGAAATCGTATGTTTTATAAACACTAATCAGAAAAAAAGATAAAACACTGAGGACGACCTATAAGCATCAGCGCATGCCGCTTCGAAAACAATTAAGTTCAAGTGTTTTTGTATCGTTATGCGTCTTTCCCAAGACTCCGGCCATTCCGCCCAAGTCCGACATCGCCGAAAATTGAGAGCCATACCCTGCTATAAACGTTAATATGGCTGGTCCCCCACATCATCCTTGCAAAAAATAACTATGTTATGAAATGGCCAGCACTCTACAGTCGGACAGAAGCATTTACCAAATTAACTTGTAAGCGCCTCAGGCCATAAGGGGCTTTTAGGGGAAATTACAAATATCATTTACGGGAATACCGACATGATATATATAATATATACAGTATGTATATATATATATATATATATATATATATATATATATATATATATATATATATATATATAAATATATATATATATATATATATATATATATATATATATATAAATATCACGTATATATATGTATCACTATATAAATATAACTTTTATATATATATACATACATATATATAGCATATATATTATATACATATATAAAACGTATACATATTTATATATATATATATATATATATATACATATATATATATTATAGTATATATATTACTCTAATTAAAGACTCCCACATAATCATGTCTCCTGTATTTCATGTGTATCGGCTTTATTTTCTATTCCTTCATATTCATTTATTTAATCGCCTTTTCCTATCGCCCTCCGCAGGCTGAGTTTCCTTTGGAGTCCTCTTAGTTTTATAGTCTGTTGACTCTGTCCATAAGGGTTTTTAGCTGAAGATATAAAGAAAGAGAAAGAGAAAGAAAGAAAGAGAAAAAGCAAACTCCGTCAGTAAACAAGCATTCCGACAACGTCACATTTATCCATGAAATATAGCAACATTTAAATGTACTAAAGAATAAACATAAATTTTTCAACCTAGTTTTAAAGAATTCCAGCATATCTAATGAGTTCCACAAGTCAAGAATCATTTCAATCTATTCTTAAATAATCTGATGCCGAACGCACAGAATCATTTTTCAATATATTCTTAAATAATCTGATACCAAACACACAGAATCATTTTTCAATATATTCTTAAATATTCTAATACCAAACGCACAAAATCATTTCGATATATTCTTATATAATCTGATACCAAACGCACAGAATCATTTCGATATATTCTTAAATAATCTGATACCAAACGCACAGAATCATTTTTCAATATATTCTTAAATAATCTGGCACCAAACGCACAGAATCATTTCGATATGTTCTTAAATATTCTAATACCAAACGCACAAAATCATCTCGATATATTCTTATATAATCTGATACCAAACGCACAGAATCATTTCGATATATTCTTATATAATCTGATACCAAACGCACAGAATCATTTCGATATATTCTTATATAATCTGATACCAAACGCACAGAATCATTTCAATATATTATTAAATATTCTAAACGCACAGAATCATTTCAATATATTTTTAAATATTGTAATACCAAACGCTCAGATCATTTCGATATATACCAAATACGCACAGAATCATTTCAATATATTCTTAAATAATCTGATACCAAACGCACAGAATCATTTCAATATATTATTAAATATTCTAATACCAAACGCACAGAATCATTTCAATATATTTTTAAATATTGTAATACCAAACGCTCAGAATCATTTCGATATATACTTAAACATTCTAATACCAAACGCACAGAATCATTTCAATATATTCTTAAATAATCTGATACCAAACGCACAGAATCATTTCGAACGCACAGAATAATTTCGATACATTCATAAACAATCTAATACCAAACGCACAGAATCATTTCAATGTATTCTTAAATAATCTGATACTAAACGCACAGAATCATTTCGATACATTCATAAACAATCTAATACCAAACGCACAGAATCATTTCAATGTATTCTTAAATAATCTGATACTAAACGCACAGAATCATTTCGAACGCACAGAATCATTTCGATACATTCTTAAGCAATTTAATACCAACCGCACAGAATCATTTCAATACATTCTTAAATAATCTGATACCAAACGCACAGAATCATTTCGAACGCACAGAATCATTCCGATACATTCTTAAACAATCTAATACCAAAAGTACAGAATCATTTCAATATATTCTTAAATAATCTGATACCAAACGCACAGAATCATTTCGATACATTCTTAAACAATCTAATACCAAACGCACAGAATCATTTCGATACATTCTTAAACAATCTAATACCAAACGCACAGAATCATTTAAATACATTCTTAAAATAATCTGATACCAAACGCACAGAATCATGTCGATACATTCTTAAACAATCTAACACCAAACGCACAGAATCATTTCAATACATTCTTAAACAATCTAATACCAAACGCACAGAATCATTTCAATACATTCTTAAATAATCTGATACCAAACGCACAGAATCATTTCGATACATTCTTAAATAACCTGATACCAAACGCACAGAATCATTTCAATACATTCCTAAATAATCTGATACCAAACGCACAGAATCATTTCAATATATTCCTAAATAACCTGATACCAAACACACAGAATCATTTCAATACATTCATAAATAATCTGATACCAAACGCGCATAGAAATACATTGTCTCATGACCAACTCGATCCTACCATCCCAATGCAATTACAGACTCCAGGCACCGGCGCCGCCTCTTGGGAACCATCTGTTAGCCGGTGCCCCAGTTCAGAAGACAATCGTGGACACGGCACCTTAATGGCACTCTCCTTTATCTGGTGCCTACGCTAAATTAGACTGCATAAGGAGAAACATCTGGAATTTCTTCTGAAGATACATCTTGAATTTTATCATCTGCGATTTACGATTGCTAAACCATTTCAAAGACCAGTGACAAATTACATATCTGTAAGTCGGTTGCTTAACGACATATTTGTAGACGTAATACACAGCAAAGAAATATACACAATGAAGAAAAAACCAAAACAAAACAAAAATAAAAAATCTGCAAGTTGTCAGAAAAATCACAACTGGGTCTGCCTCATTTGCTATACATTCTTTTATTTTCATTACCCTGATTTCTTGGTTGATAAGCCCCCTCTAAAGGAGCTGGCCGATTGATCTGCTTCTATAATATAAAAAAACAATCTATGATAGTAAAAATAACAGTATTAATGATACAAATTGCTGGTCATTTGTCTGAATTCTTAAGGACGCTGCATTTAGAGTAGAAATGCACATACATCAAAGTTAAAGAAATCGTTGGTAAAAGTTTATATCATCAATAGTGTAATCTATGAATTGCAATGTTTTTGATTTATTGGTAGTTCATATAAAAATGTAAACAAATGAATATTCACAATGCTATAAGAACCAACTCTGATATCTAACAAACTATCACCCTCACTAATCTAGTGATTAAATGAATTCGTAAAATAGTTCATTTAAGAAATCCATGAAATTTGAAGCATCGAATGGAAAGTAACATGAAACCTATTATCGCAGACTTAGAAAATGGTCTTCGGTTTTGGACTCTGTAGTGGAGCCTTTGGAAACAATTGCTTTAAAGGGTCTACCGTCCCAGGGTGCCTTTCCCTTTGACGTATTTCCGGCAAGCGTGAGAAATCTTCGCCGTGTGAGTGAACACCCTCAGTGTTTAGCTTGTGATTTTATATATATGAAAAAATATCGTCGTAATTTAAGAAGCATAAGAGAACTGCTGCAAAATGGCCTGGATTCGACTCCATGACGAGCCGAAACCCTTGGGGTATATTGCTTCAGATTTTATTATGCCTTTGTTAACCTAATCAGTAAATTAGGGGGCGGGTGGTTGTAGGCACAATGCTTAGCACTGAAGGGCCAACAACTTCAGGATCCGCCCCCT